>NC_056737.1:1261885271-1262047771 GCF_019279795.1 Protopterus annectens
ACATAAAGGAACAAAACGTCAGAGTACCACAAATAAAAGCAAAGCTTCAATGCTGCACTTTTATTTGCTTAGCAAAACTGTAAAAGCAGTATGTAGCACAATATTTTATTTTATATTCTGAATAATCTTGAAAACTGGGTTAAATGTATCAATTTTTCCTAGTGTACTAAGGGGTAAAACAATTTCATACAGCAGTCATGACAGTGGGCTGACAATAATATTGGTGTCGTTTTACCAAGACGTCAAGATTAGAGCATGAAATCTACAAATCACCTTTAGTTTTGATGTTTATATTGTAAAACAGAAATTAAACCAAAATTAATATAATTAACCTAAACCAGTGGAATGAATGCACAGTTTTTGATTAACTAAAAACTACTACCAAACTAAAAGTGGACTAAAGGCGTGCCACAGATAAAAAGACAGTTGACAAAGGCTTAGAACCATAGAACAGACTACTACATAAAGGTGTTGAGCCCTAAAGAGTTGCCGATAATGGTGTGGACAGCAAACTAATCTTCAGAGGGAAAACTTGCGTCCCAATCTGCATTCATTAATTCTGTTATTTCTTTTGTTATCTTGATAGGGGAACTGGTTCATTATGGACCATTTGCAGTTATGGCCTGGTCAAAAGAACAATGGTAAATGTAGCATATATAAATCATTTAAGAGTAGCCAGTCAATCAGCATTGTACTTGCAGGAGGAAGGAAATCTCAGAATCTAGAGAAAACACATGCAAACAAAGTGAGAACATGTGGACTCCATATAGACAGTAACTGGATGTCAGGACAGAACCACAGACCCCAGAGATGAGATAAAGATAAAGCACTAGGGCACAATGAATGTGCTGTCAAGCAAGCCCTAACTTGACAATTCATTCATGCTACTGTAAAAGGGACTGAAGAATGACCTAGCCCTGAAAGAAATATAACCTATTACTTCTTTTCTCCCTTTCTTGTCACAATATCTCTATCTTCTATAAGAGAATACAGAATACTGCAGTATTTTAGATAATCGTAACAAAGTTTATCCTCATGTATCGGTCAACAAATCCAGAACTCCTCTCACTGCAAAATGTCTGCCTCAAAATGCTACTGAAACTTAAGAAACCTGAGTACATCATTACGGTGAAGTATAATGTTCACAAATCTCACTTACCTTATACATCACAGCATGTGACCAAGTGCAATGATGTATTTCTCCCTTGGAATTGCTAATTTATGTGGACCATTTCTTAATAAAATCCTATGTTATCCTTTTATTAAGTATATACAGACAAAAATGTATCTAATTCCTCAGTTATACCGCAGTAGGGGGCTGCGAAAGGATGCATCCACAGACTTCAATAGAAACAAATCTATTAAAGTCTATTGAGACTCTCTGATGCTAATCCTACCCTGACATCAACCAGGGATTTTGTAGATTTGGGTCAATGCTTAAAAAAAAAAGAATACAAACTTATTATTTTTTTAAACAATGGCCCACATACTTTATAACGCGTAAGTACAAAACGCATTATGGCATATAACTCATCACAAGGCACAGTACATACACAAATGTGAATAAACCACATTAAAACTGTGCCAAACTATTTTAAGTTGCCTGCTGCTAAGCCCAATAAACTAATAATAAAAAGTTTTAAGCTGGTACTGAGTCTACCTAACTATGGGGAGGAAATAAAAAGATTAACTGAAGAGAGGAAAGAAAGCCAATCCACTATGACAGTAGCTAAGACTTTTAGCAGCAGTGTCATCAACCTGGACTTGGAAAAGGACACTGGTCAGTGAAAGACCATCTGGAAAAGGGAAGACAGTTTCTAACAGTTCCCCCTACTCCCCATGCAGTGGAGTGGGAGGTAGCAAGAGGAAAACATATAGAAAAAGCCACAGTACATTATTTTGCAGTCATGTACTGTGCCCATGATGGCATGTTGCATGTATTAGGAAAGCAGAACATGCAATGAACATACTATCTTCCTCAGTAAATTAAAAAAACGACAAATCCAGAGGAAGCTACACTATTCTGCTCAAAAATCAAAGGTGCTGCCCAGGTAATGTTCCAGATAATATAGTTCCTACCAGGTGACGAGTGGTGAAAAATTATTTTTATGAATGCAAGTAAATACAGTGGGTAGTGGATCAGTTCTATACACAAGTGCACTTAGTACATTACAAGGCATTGCTCAGTCAGTCTCAAAACTTAGTACTGGTACTGAGGAGAAAGCAACACAAGAAAGGGACCAGTTTATCATTTAGACATGTAAAAGGCAGTACCTGAGGAGGAAAATCACAAAGCAAAATAAGTGGTAAGAAAAAATTATATTGCTTAAAATATACACATTTACAAAAATGTGACTAAAAAGCTTCAAACAAAACAATAATTTCTACCAACAAAACCGTAAAGCTTTTATTTCAAATTCAGATAAAACAAAACAGCTGATAGGAAAACTAAGGAAACGTTTAACAAAACTGTTTAAAATCATTAAAAAAGCTAAGTATCCATTAAGCGCTTTTGTCTTTTGCTTGAGACTTTTTCAGACTCTGAAGCAAAAAACGAAAGCGCTTACTAGATACTTAAGTATTTTTATGGTTTTAAATAGTTTGGTTATAAGTTTCCAGGTTTTCCTGTCAGCTGTTTTGTTTTATCAAAACAATTCTGTCTGCTAGAATCTAGTAGGACTGTTAAGTGTTTTTCATAAATGCGCAGAAGTTACAATTTTTCCTGTCCAAATGCCCCACTCTCCCAAAAAGGTAAGTGAAAGGAAGCATACAAAAAGCAGCAAAACCTTAACCACTTGCTTCCTTTTCTCCCCAATATTTTAGTAGTTCTTACAGTGGAAGCCCAACACTCCCAAAAACAGTTAAAAACACAGACTGTCTACAGAAACATTTTAGGTTATATACTGATAATGGATGCATTTCAAAATTCACTATGATATGCCAGAAATGGCAAAAAAGAAACAGCCCCTACACATGCAAATATCTTAGTACACTTGCAGTTAAAACCTAATTTTCTAATTTCTGTTCCTGTCCAAAATTTTACAGGTTAATACATGATTACTAGGCCATCAAACCTCCCCAGAGGGCCATTTAAAGCCTAGCCATGTCTCCCTAATATATCTGACAAATTTTCATTCCCTAGTGTTACTTTAAGGGGGTATATGTAGGCTTCAGCATGATTTGTCAAGCATTTACAGACTACCTCTGTCTAATACAGATATGGATACCAGACTGGAGTAAATTTCCAATTCCCCATCCACTGAACCAAGTTGCTCTTGAATTTCGTTACGGAAAGCACTCTGCATCACATGGATGGGAAACCTGTTCCAGAGAAGGGGAAGACTCAGAGAGACATACTTACCCCTCCAACATGTCCTGTTTATGCTGCAGACAATGTTAGGTTCTAGATCGGGTAATTTTGATGGTATTTGTTTTGCAGACATGCAACAGATCCATTAGAGCAGGTATAAATCTCTCAGCAGTCTGTAGCAGACACAGTATGGGGATAAGGCTTTGAGGAGGTCTGCATAGGACATGTTGTTTATACCCTGTGGTCCTTGTGAGGAACATCTGTGGACACTCCAGTTGTAGCATATGCCTGGTCAGGCGCATACTGAAAGGGGTATTGTACTCAAAGGCTAATCTGATGAGGGTCAAGTACAACAGAACAATGACATCCTCGGACATAGATGACATACCCTTGCTTGCAAGTTGTGCAACATAGAATGATTTCCTTAGACACATGATGGTCGAAGGTCATGAAGATTAAGATTTTTTGCTGCTACTCTTCTGTCCATTGTGTGCCAAAACATGAAAGAACATATGTCTTCTTAGGCTTAAATCATTCTATTACCTTAATATTCACTGCAGAGTCATAATTAAAATCTGGTATTTTGTACTGCTGCATATTTGCCCTTAATATACAAGATGCATAGCACTATAAAATGCATGGAGTCAAAACTGTGCTTTAGTGCTTCTTTACTTTGGAGACAGCATGTTCACAATGGTAACCCACCGCAGGTACATGCAGACACACAAATTCTGTGCTGATTTAGTTGTATACTTTCATCACTCCTCCTCTTTTACATGTGAATCTAGAGAAGAAACTAACCTGGGAGTTTTTATACTATTAATTCACAAGACATAATTTATATACTTACAGCTTGATCACCAACAACTGAAAATCGAAAAATGAGTTGTACACATTCAAAAATCACTTGAATACATAAGATATTAGTCCAACAGACACGGTTTCTAAAGTCATAAATTCAATAGAAGTCACTAGATATTTAATAGTACTGCTTTGAAAATAAAGAATATTAATTAACCTTAATTGTGACCATACTGCTAACTGTAGTTTAAAACCTCAAATGCCAGTACCAATTCTTGGCTGACAAGTTAGCTCACAGGATTAAGGTTAGACGTTATTAACAAGATCCCATTATCATAGTTTTGATTCCCCAGTTTTCCACTTATCTAACGTGTGACTCTGAGCAAATCATTTGCCCACAGAGGGTTTCTGGGTCACTACTGAAAACTTTTACTTATCCTAGTGAGTCTACTTGCTTAACAAATGAATAAAATAAAAAAAAAAATAAGCCTAACCAATACTTTAACCTGAAATGCAGAGACAAATACAGTGCACATATTCAACCATGATGATCATTAGCGACTCGAAGTACTGGAATCAGGAATGTGCCTTTTAAAATAGAGATTTTTGAATCCATGGTATAGTTCCACTATAAACTATTAGTAATCCCTTGCTTGCTATCACACATTTCATTTTGATCCTTCGCCGAGGGGACATAGTTATCTAGCCTGGTCTGCAGCTCCATCAACATCATCATCATCATCATTACTGAACAACAGTAACTGTCCAGATGGGGATGGCATTACTGTGTTCTTGGACCAATGCCTTTCAAAACCAGCACTATCAGTTTTCACAAGAATATTGCTTTATGCTATCAGCTAGCAAATCGTGTCAGCCATCAAGCTTACAACCTACTGGCATTCAAGATGCTTGACTTCTGCACTCTGGGTTGATATTTTTTACTTCTAATATTTTTGATATAATTATTTTTACAGGAGGTCAATAACCACTGCCTTTTGACTCTAAGCGGGAACATATCTCAAATTTTTAAAGCTACTGCATAATGTAAAAAACATGATTTTTTTTTTATATTCTACTTCTTTATTTATTTGCTTTTTGTTTACTGGGAAAGTCCACTGGGCCTAAAATAACTAATTTTCAGTGGAGAAAAGCTCCACAGTGCAGACAATTAACAGTTAAAAATTACAAAGATCAAATTATAGAGAAATTAAAAAAGCAAGTACAAGAATAAGTGTGTACAAATTGTTGAGAGAAACATGACAGAAGCATACAGTATTAAAAAATCAGCAAAAAATTAAGTATATGAACCTATACCTGTGGATGGGAGATCGTAGGTTTACCCCGGGAATCATCTCTGTGTCACTGCTGGACAGAGGCACAACAAACTAATGGGCACAGTATTTTTTCATATAAGGGGTGAAGTTTGGGCTAGGCTTATAAATGCCTTAGGGCAGATAGCCTAGTATAAACCTATGAACCTATGAACCTATACATAGCTTATAGCATCTGTAATCTGTGTCTACAGTAATACTGTCTTACCAAAAATAGTGATGACAAGAAAACACACAATTTTCTAGGGGGGCGCTTGGTACAAGTACATTTCCAGCACTACTGATTATCACTTTTAATGTTAGTTTTCCTGATCAGATGTCTGCTAACCCAGTGGTAACTCTTCAGGCTTAGCTATTCAAGTAGAACCAGATCAAACACTAGACCTACAAACTAGACACAAGTCAACTGTAACCTCCTGTAAGAGAAAGAATACCAATAAAATTATTGAAACCTTTGCAAGTTCATTTTTTTTAACCCTAAATTTTTTTTCTAGTAAGGAAATGTTACTTTTTGTATGAAGGCAGAAGAATACAGCACTTTATTAAAGAGTGTAAAGTGAGGTATAAAATAAGATAATGAACTTGCTGCAGTGAGGAAACTTGGCCTTTAAAATGAGACAGGCAACATAATATGCTTTCCTGACTTATAAAGGTGACTTTGTTATACATAACACCAACTGGCATACTTTCACAACATGGGAACACCAGGGTTGTAATAATATAGATATAGTCTATACTTTAAAATGTACTTGTGATAGGTTTTATACTGGCCAGACCAACCACAATTAACCCAGTTGTTCAGTCCAACATTTTTTTTTAATCAAACCACTCAAGTTTACTGAGTTTTAAAATTCGATTTGAAATTTTATATATGTATATACATATATATATATACACACACACACACACACACACACACACACACACACACACACACACAAACTATGTGTGTATGTGTGTGTGTGTGTATATCTATATATATATATATATATATATATATATATATATCTATATATATATATATATATCTATATATATAGCTATATATGGGTCTACTTTGTTTAGTTGAATCTCATTTCACTGAATTTCATTTCACCTCTAACATTTCATAGGTTCATAGATATATATATATATACACACACACACACACACACACACACACACACACACACACACACAAACTATGCGTGTATGTGTGTGTGTGTGTGTATGTATATATATATATATATATACATATATGTCTATATATATATATATATATATATATATATATATATATATGTTTATATTTATATATATATATATATATATATATATATATATATATATATATATATATATATATATGGGTCTACTTTGTTTAGTTGAATCTCATTTCACTGAATTTCATTTCACCTCAAACATTTCGCTGAAAACTCAATTTACTGAATCTCATTTTACTGAACTGCAGTTAGTATATATGGCACTGTGTAGAGTACTGTAAGGCAAGTAAAAGGTACATGCCCTTTTCCCCACTGTAGTGCGATCCTGGAGTTAGTATATATAGTTGGGAGGGTGTGGGGGGCATAGCCCCCCAGTTAGTTTGAGTACATATTGTCTTCTGGAGAGAGTTAGTCTTTGGTGTTGCAAATATGCATGTCTTTTGTTTAAAATGTATTGTTTTGAAGTTTTTGGTAAAATTCAATATAAAACAAACAAGGTGGGTGGCTATGCCCCCCACATCCCCCTAACTATATATACTAACTCCAGGATTGCACTACAGTGGGGTAAAGGGCAGGTACCTTTTACTTGCCCTACAGTACTCTACAAAGTGGCATATATACTAACTGCAGTTCAGTGAAATGAGATTCAGTGAAACGAGTTTTCAGTAATTTGTGTTTTCAGCAATGTGGTAGGGGTGAAATGAAATTCAATGAAACAAAGTAGACCCATATATATGGATATAACAGACTTCCAAAGCTTCATGGCCCCTTCCATGTGCTCAAACTGTTGAGCAGCTTGAGATGAGCTGACTAAAAGATAAGTTTGGGTGCCTCCTAACAGTCCATTCCTCTGAGGCTTTACAGGCTCAACGGTCAGCTCATGCCCATTTTCTTATATTGACTAATGTTTTGTTACCTTCCTTTTCAGGAAAGTTATTTTAAAGCTAGAAGTGTTGTGTTTCAATGGTCTGTCTCGAGATTGTAACATATGGAGCAGTTGTTTTTTTCTGTCAGTTTTAAAGTTGTGTAAATTAACTGATAACACATTTTCTGTGGAGAAATTGTGTTTAATTTTCCACTATCAGGCTGCCTTAATGTTTGATGGTGCTTTTTACTGTTTTTTTTTTCGTCAAAAAAGTAAACTTTGTGGACTGTTCGTCTTACAGACATTTGTTCCTCATCTTTTCCAGGGAAGAGGCATAATTTTCAGCTTGACCATGGAACATGCTGTCAGTTCCTTGGTCAGTCCTTCTTCCAGCCACAAAAAGAAAGAGTTAAGCAAACAGTGTTTGCTACCACAGCAACAATTTGCCTCAGCCTCAGATGCGTGACTCTACTGTGGCCATTTGTTGCAACTCAGACAACTTATTTTTTACCCTGAATCCTGAATCTGGTGTAGCACCTAAAGCCACTATGGACCAGGGGTTAGCCATGTCCTCTGCAGCTGTTGAAGTCCCCCTCAGTGGGCAAGGGAGAGCCACTCCTGTCAGTCCTAGGAAAGGGAACAGGGAAGGTTTCCCTGTTGTATCAGAATTCTGTGCCCATCCTGGAGGAAGTAACAGCTGCTAGTACTATCACAGTTGGACCCATTTTTCCTGTCAAAAAGAAACAGAAAATCAAACATGTATCTACTCCTCCCTAAATTTCTTTGGATAGGGGACTGGCTCAGGGTTTAAGTCAGGCTACTGATCTTTCTTGTACAATAGTTTCTAGTAAAAGAAAGGGGGATGTCTCTTTTCCTGAAGAGATTCAAGATTCTGAGTCTGAACAGGAAGATGCAGGAATGGATTCAGGCTTTTGTCCTCAGATTTCTGATTCAGACTCACAAGAGAGCTCAGTTTCTGATTCTTCCTGTGGGGGTTTCTCTTTCTCTGAGTCTATTTCTAGAATGTCCCAGTGTTTTTAGTGGGAGAACACTGAGGTTTCTTAGTCCTTTAGAAAATACTATAAATTGTTACAGAAAGATTTTCCTGAACCTACACCTATTTCGCCTGTCCTGTCTACTTTAGAGGATGTGTGCCTTACTGTTTGCAATTTTCTTGACAGCCATTCAGCTGTCCCTAAAAATCAGACAGGATGCATAAAGTTCCTCAGTCTTTTAAATTTTATACACTATTCCCAAAACTGATCCAGCAGCTTTAGCCTACAGTTCACTCAGCTGTTGCTGTAAGTACTTAGTTAATTCCATTCCTACTCTTTCTAATATGGATGGGAAAATTATTGATAGCTATGGGAAAAAAGTGCATACTTCTGCAACTTTGATCTTCAGAATTTTAAACTGTTAGGCTCATATGTTAAAATCTGTTGTGACACATTGTGAAAGTATGACAAATGTTTTATCTACAGTTTCTTCTTAAGAAGCAAATGCTTTAAATAACTTGGTTTGTTCTGTTGCACAGGTCATACTACTTCCATGGCTATGGCCACTGGTACTGTTTTAAGGAGGCTTACTTGGCTGCATTCTCAGAATCTTCCTGAGGATTTAAAAATGAGGTTTTAAATTCTCCCTTAGCTACAGATTTAGTGTTTGGCCCCTCTGTTGCAGAAGTGATCAAAAAGTGTGATTAAAGGGGCAAACCAATCCAGGGAATCTCGATGATTTTTTTTACCTTCCTTTTCCAAACTGTCCAAGGGATTTTCTTTCTTCTCAACCAGTTTTGGCAAAAAACAGAATATACTGTCTCAAAAGAATTGAGGTAAATAGACATTTAAGAAGAAGTGGAAAGGGGGGGGGGGGGTTAAAAAAGTCTTAAACTTCCCAAAACCAAGGAGAGTCCAAGAAGTCTGAATGACTGACTATTCAAGACACTTTCTGTCCCCCACCGACCATGGCCCCTTTCTTCTTCCAGAGAGTCTGAACCTCCATTTTTCTCTTTGGAAACAGATTGTTTCGGACAAATGGGTTTTGAAAATCATTCAACAAGGTTACAGATGACCAAAGCAGAAGGAAACCACCAGTCCCACGATCACAACCCGTACCAAAAAAAATAAAGCTAATAATCCACACTGTAGAGGCAACACTGTATAGCGCCAGATAAAATCTGTTGTGACACATTGTGAAAGTATGACAAATGTTTTATCTACAGTTTCTTCTTAAGAAGCAAATGCTTTAAATAACTTGGTTTGTTCTGTTGAGACAGTATATTCTGTTTTTTGCCAAAGTATCCAACATCTTTATTGCAAATGGAACAGTACAACATTAAACAAACTCAAATGCCTAACGTCAATCACTGCATTTTTCATCTCAAACATACCGAGACTTCCTCAGACATAATGAATTAATCGCATCCCCAATAATTTAAATACACCCATCAATTACATAATAACAAAACAGTAAAACCATCACTTCCACATTCCTAATTGATTTAGATTATCATTAACTAAAGTTCTGTACAAACAAAACAAAGTGAAACTACGAACAATATTCAAACATAAGATGAAGGCTATACAAAGGTCACAAAATGAGCTTCATATTCAAAAACTTATGCTCCCTTTTTTTACTTGTACATTAAACCATTCAAATGACTATATATTAGCAAAATCACCTCATTATACAAATAAAAAACTCTATTATGTTATTATGTTCAATATATCTATAAAACACTTTTACATGAATATTGTTAAAATCTTTGTATGAAAAATGCCTAAAATATAAATGTACATTAAAATACTTAATAATATAATCGGCACTACAACCTAGCTGGCCTTAGTTTTAATAATAGAACTACAGAAATACTGTCATTTAGACCTGGGGGTTCATTAGCTCTTATTATTATTTACCAGTATGTTTCTCTATATTCTATTTTCTCTTCCCAAGGGCCACCTCTAACATTTATAGGTAACATTTCCAAAACTGCATTCTCAGAATCTCCCACATGATTTTAAAAATGAGATTTAAAATTTTCTTTTAGATATAGATTTAGTGTTTGGCCCCTCTGCTGCAGAGGTGATCAAAAAGTGTGACAAAAGGGGGGACATTGATCCAGGGAATCTCTAAGATTTTTTTCACCATCCTTTTCCAAATTGTCCAAGGGATTTTCTTTCCTCGTCCAGTTTTGGCAAAAAAACAGAATACACAGTCTCAAAAGAACTGAGGTAATAGACATTTAAGAAGAAGTGGAAAGGGGGTTTAAAAAAAAGTCTCAAACTTCCCAAAACCAAGGACAGTCCAACAAGTCTGAATGACTATTCAAGACACTTTGTGACCCCAACCCACCATGGCTCCTTTCCTCTTCCAGAAAGTATGAACCTCTATTTTTCTCTTTGGAAACAGACTGAGTCAGACAAATGGGTTTTGAAAATCATTCAACAAGGTTACCGATGAAGTGGGAGGAAACTCCTCCTTTCCATGGGGTAATTCCTCATCCTGCAAATCAGACACTTGTTTCCACCTGTTGTTCCAAGGAGTGACAGAATCAGTCCCTATTTTTTTATACATTAGTAGCAGTTCGAACTGCAAACTAGTATGTAAAGCCAAAGATGTGATGCGACCCGGAACTTGGAGCAGCACACATGCGTGCTTGAGTTCCAATGAAAAACAATGTTTTTGTCACTAGACTGTTTTTAAAACAGTCCAGATTGTGAAGACTCCAGGCATCAATGAAGATGCCCAGAAGTCATTGCGGTTTTAACTGCAGGAAACAGGAAGCCCCCAGAACTGTTAAGTCAGCAGCCTGTCACATAATGTGAGTATGTGATGCGGCTGCTGATTAGTTCTTTTACTCTCACCTTCTCTTTCCGCACTTTAACTGGATATAGTTAAGTTGCGAGGGAGACAGCGAGAGCAGAGGATTCACAAAAAAGTGAAAATTGTTTAATCATCGATCGGAGACTTTACATAAAAGAAGCCATGGTAAGCTATTTGTTAATTAATTAACTAATTGGTTAAGTTTTTTTTTCCTGGCAGGGTTAGACAGATACCTTCTGTATTTATTTTTTTCCTGCCAGGGTCGACCAGATACTAGTGGTCTGTGCATTTCGGGGGCTGTTGACGATTTTCCTTTTTTTAATATAATACACTGGCAGCGTCAACCAGATACCAGTGGTCTTTGTGTTTTGGGGGATGTTAATGACTTTATTTTTTTAATATAATATCCTGTCAGGGTTAACCAGATACTAGGGAGGCAATGTGTTTTCGGGACTGTTGATGACTTTATTTTTTTTAATATAATTTCCTAGCAGAGTTAACCAGATACTAAGGAGGCAATGTGACGGAATGTGCTTTGGAGGCTGCTCGACTGTGGATGTCTTTTTTTTTCTAATAAAATATCCTGTCAGGGTCAGACAGACACTAGGTATGCAATGTGCTTTGGAGGTTATTCGTGAGTGATTTTTTTTTTAACCTAATCTATTTGCAGGGTCAATCAAGATACACTAGGATGGTGTGTGCATGTTTTGTTCTTGAAACTCTAGCCTTGCATAACTAAAGCGTGCATGAGTGAATGAAGTCAGACCACCTGCAAACTCTTAACTTCGTGATGCTAAAAGAAATAAAGTAATGCAACCGTTGCCTTTTCTTTTCATTATTTTAAATCTTGTAAGCTCAAAGCACATACTGTGGGTAGGAAATTTGGCTGTGAGCTATGCCTAGTATATGTGAATGAAATGACTGGCCTTACTGTTGTACTTCTGACTTTCTTTGCAAGATTAATGTGCATCTGAGTGAAGTACGATCGACCACAAGCTCTGAATTCTTGCTATTATGTGAAAAAATACATATATTAATAATAGTGTTATCTTCTACCCTTTTTTGTCTTTTAACCTCACAAGATCAAATCAGATACTGTGGGTGGGGTGGGCAATAGGGATTGTGGCTGTGTGTGAATGAAGCAACTAGCCCTACTGTTTACTGTTGCTGTAATTCCAGCTTTGCAAAACTGTAAAAGTTGCAAGTACTTTCGGATGAATGTAATCTAATTATCAAATGTATTAGTGATTCTTAATGTATGTTACGTCATATCTGTTCATGTATATACTGAATGTCTGCTTAAAAATGTTTGTAATACGTTAGAGCTTTTCTCCCTGGACATATGGTGAAAAGGGTTTTTTACTAAAGATAGCTGGACAGACCTGGGTAAACAAAAGTAAAATAAATAAAAAGAAATGTGTATTTGTGTAAGGCGAGCTGGCACACATAAGTTGTGACTAATGTTTCTGTCAACTAAAAGAAATTAATGCAAGTATGTTAATTTAATCCTGGCAGGGTGAAAGCAGAGTCTTTTGTTTGGTAATGGTGGGGGACTGTTTGTAAATGAAATGAGGCTGACTGCCCCTGCTATTTACTGGTGTAATTCTGGTTTTGCAAGTTAACATGTATTTTGGTAAATGCAATAGTCATACAAGCCTGGGTCAGTGTCTCCCAGAACCACTGGCACATTAGGCATTGGAGTGACTTTGAATTGTGAATAATAAATATAGTACAGTGGGATTTGCAAATCTTCTTACTTTTCACTTTGGATTGTACAAAATGCATTACCTGATGCAGTACAAAGTATGTTTACTGCATCACGTGTACTCATAATAGTTTCATGCAGTCAAGACCAACTATTTTTTTACTGTTTAGAGATGTTTAAGTTTTGTGCTGTTATAGCATAACCCAAACACCTCATTAGCTCTGAAATGCAATTTAGTCTAGTATGTGGTAAGCTATTCAGCATGTGCAATAGTGACTGAGCAGTTATCTTATGTAACATGGTAAGCATGATCAGTGTTGTTACCACTGTATCATAGCTCTACCTTGTGATGTTTTTTTCCAATAAACATCTTTATTCAAGTATCATGTATGACACAGGCAATCTTACATTTAAATAAATGAAAAACAATCAACAATGACACCACTTTAGTTGCAAACATACATCACAGACACCACGGAAACAACTGTAGTTGCAAACATTATGCATCACTTATAATCTATCCAGTCACTGTCAGTTACACATCATATGGCTGATTCAAATCTTACCTCTTAAACCTCGTTTCTTCTCTGCATATATTGTTCTCACAATTCCCATTTTTCCTATGCAGTTTGCTCCTTACCTTTTCTAAAGATCCCAATTCCAGTTGTTTTACCTCTGTTAATATATATTCACTATTTCTAATAAAGTTGGTCAAGACTCTGATTTAAATTTTCTAATAATTGCTTTTTTGACAGGTACCATAATTAGACTTAGCAAGGTTTTACTATATCTAAGCAATTGCGATTCTGTATCGCAGCTCAAAAAAATCATCTCTCCAGACAAACCAATCCACTCACCCAACATCTCTGACAGAGCGGCCCGCAGGGAATTCCTAAGGTCTGCCAGCTCACTACACTCCCAAAAAATGTGTTCTCGACCACCTCCTTCCTGCCCATCAAACCTCCAACATTTGCTATCCACCTGAGGAAAAATTCTTAGGTGTCTACCTGGGGTATAAAAATACCAATGTAAACACTTCCAGGCAAAGATCCTAAATCTTCTAGACTTTGTTGCATACTTGGGAGATATACATATACCCCCCCCCCCATTGTCACTTTGTGAATTGCTTATCCAATCTCTCCCCAATCTTTTTTTTTTTTGAAATCTCTTTATTCAAGTTTGATAATAACATTAACCAAACTATGTACAATGCGTAACAAACAATATCAATAACTATGTACATTTGTACTCTTTGCCCATACATCAGAGGAAAAGACAAAACTTAAATAACATTAGAATAATATATGATCAAACATCTTCCAATAATCCATAAAGTAGGGGTGAAGTTTCATGCTGTAAATTAAGTACTTGTGAGCTGGTAAGTGTTTAATAGCTAAGCGTTTATATCCATGCCATGAAAGTAAAGACCTGTCCTTGCAAAGACCTGTCCTTGCAATTGAGTGTAATATAGTATTTAATTAGCATTAAAAGAGAAATTAAGATACAAAGATGTAATTTAGAAAACCCGGCGGGATATGTAATAGAGTGAACTTCCAAGACAGGGTAGATTTCTTGTAGCCTATTTTTTCCAACTGAACCTTTAAGGTACAACAAAATTTACAGGTGCATTTGCAGCTCCAGAAAATATGAATAAGGTTGGCTTTTTGATTAGGACAGAATGTGCATTAGAGGGAGGTATTGGGGTAGATTTTATTTATTATGCATGGAGTAAGATAGGCATTATTTAATAACATGAGTTGAGTATACCTAAGTTTCTTAAGAGGGATACATATAGAGGATATTTGAAGAGATTTGAAAATTTGACTGGTTGAGATTGAGGGATCTTGGTCAAGCCAGTATTTAGTGTGAATGACCTTCTTTTGAGTCTTAATAGAACTAATAAGCTTATAAGTGCAGGAAATTATTTTCTTTTTAAGGAGGAATAAATTCCAAAGAGATTGACAGGAGTTATTATTTGAGGTCAGGGTAGGCTCATCCAAGATAGTGTGGCATAGTTCTTTAATTTGTCGTATAATGATTGTGTAATTTCTGGAAAGGTTCATCTGAATCCTCATAACCAAAATAGAATTGTGCTTGAAAGGAAAGAATTCTGAAATAGATTTACCTTTTAAAATAGAGTGCTGGTCCAGGTTAATCCTTTTCTTATTCAGTTTGAGGTTACGATTAATGTGAATTGGTTGTAGTGTATTAAAGATGGGAAACAGCTTTAGAGATTTAAAAACCTTTTGTAAGCTAGTTATTTTATGTTTTAAGGATATGTGTATGTTAGTCTTATTCAAATTTTTTTTATTAAGAAAAGGGAGGGCTTTACGGTTAAAGTTGAATGTTTTAATATAATTGTAAAAAAGTTTGACACAAATAAGGAACCAACATGAAGACATAGCAGGAAAAATCAGAAATGGCTATTACTCTGCTACAGTTAATAATATCATAGTATAATTTAAAATCTAGTAGGCCAAGGCCCCCTTTTGTTTGAGGTAATAAAGCTTTTTATAGTTAATTCTAATAGACCTAGGAGACCATAGAAAAACTGAAAGACAGGAGTGTAAAGACTTAAACTGTTATGAATCATTATGTTAGAGGCATTAAAGACGTAAAGGAATCTAGGGAGGATCTTCCTTTTAATTGTGGCTATTTTAACTAGGTAGGGAAATTTGAGTTTCAACCATCTACTAAGATCATTTTGAACATTCAACCAAAGTGTTGTAATATTATTATGATAGTAATGGGTAGCATCCTGATGAAATGAAACTCCTAAGTATTGTAAAGTTTGATTAATACTAATGTCCATAGATGTAATATCAAAAGGGAATTGGCAATAAGAGTTAATGGGAAAGACGAATAATTTCCTGGGATTTAATTTATAATTAGAGAGTTTAGAAAGGGTATCAATAGAAGATAGAATTTTCTGAAAATCTGAATTGGGAAGAAAATAGTATGGGTTTAAGTCATCAGCTTAAGCTGATAAAGGAATATTGGTACCATAGAGAACAGGAATGCAATTGGGAAGAAAATAGTATGGGTTTAAGTCATCAGCTTAAGCTGATAAAGGAATACTTGTACCATAGAGAACAGGCATGCGATGAAAAGTTTTTTGAGTAATTAAAAGAAAAAGTGGTTCAATATAGAGGCTAAACAGATAGGGGGATAGTGGGCAGCCTTGTCTCGCCCCAATCCTAATATCAATCCTGGAGGATAACTGCTTATTTATTTGTAGAGTGGTGTGAGCCTTAGAACAGAGGGTTTTAATAGTCTGGCTAAAGGTCTGCGGTATGTTGAAGCATGGAAGAATCACAAAATATAAAGTCAATGTTGAGTCAATCATAGGCTTTAGAAGCATCAATAGGCAGGGTATATACTGGGGTACGAGTAAGGCTAGAGAGGGATATCATTGCATCAAGAGTAAGAGTGCGATCAAATGTTTGTCTATGTTGTATAAAGCTCGATTGTTCAGGGGAAATAATACGAGTGATGACGGATTTAATTATGTTAGCTAGTATGGAGGCAAAGATCTTTATGTCAAGGTTAATTAGGGAAATAGATCTATAGTTCCAAGGATTTTTAAGGTCAGAATTTAATTTAGGAATAAAAATTGTTTTAGATGCATTTAAGTGGAAATCACTGATTCCGAATTGAAAGATATACTTAAATAGCTGTAGCAAGATTCTGGATAGTTTAGGGGCAAGGGCTTTATAAAATTCTGCAGTGAAATCATCTGGACCAGGAGCTTTATTTGGTTTAAGATTATTAATTGCAACAATTATTTCTTACTGAGTGATATGAGAGGATAGAAGTTCTTGTTGTTCTCTCTCATGTTTGGGGAAGTTTAGCTGGTAAAGGAAAGATTCTACCTCTAATGTATTAAGTGAAAAATCCAAAGGGTTATACAGATGGGTATATAGGGTTCCAAAAATTTAGTTATATCATGATTATTTTGATATGTTTTACATTGGTATGTTATTTCTGAGATAATAGGAGAAGGTTTATTTTGGTTAATTAATCTAGCTAAGAATTTAGAAGGAAATTGTGCCCATTCTGAGTAATTAGAAGAGAGAAGAGAAGATTGTTTATATAGACATAAAAAACCTTGTTGACTAGAACAGGTGGTATATACATTAATTAATAAAATAGTTTTGTCAAGATGAGAACAGCAGGTTGTGATGTAGCACCATCTTCCATCAGGATATGAATCATAATGTTTAATGTCCTCTTGAAAAGTTTCTTTAATAATAATAGCCACCCCCTGCACTATTAGATTTTTTTACCAAAGGCTATGATAGCTTTAATCCATTTTCTCCCCTGAATAGGATTTCATTGGTCGGGGGACATATGAGTTTCTTGTACAAAAATAATATTTAACTTATATTTGTAGACCAAGTGGAGAAAAAGTTTCCTTTTCTGATTGCAACCCCTTAATATTCCATGGCTTGATTAACCACATTTCAAGAAATCTTTAAACATGAGGGAAAGGATGTTGAAACAAAGAGTGTGGAAGAAAAGAGAAAAACTGTAATAATGAACGTTAACTGGGCAAAGGTACTTAGCTCTTCCTGCAATGACCCTGTGCCTAACCACAACACTACTTAGCCCAGAAGAGCAAGGGATATTGGATACTAGAATATTAAGAAATAGTATAGCATGTGAGACAAAAAGCAGTACAGTTCCAAAATATTCAATATTTATGAAGCCATTAGATCCCAAAGTTAAAAAAAATAAACCTAAAGAGCACAAATAGCATAGCTTTCCTAACAAGCTACTCATCAACTCCACAGCTCATCAAAGCAACAGGTAGGAAGATAGTAAATCTATGAGATTAAATGTATGGGTAAAATATATATGATATGTCAGCTAGCAAATATTACTGCAAATAAGTTACTAATTCCCTATAAAATATATAAGTTGTGTGAGATTCACCAGAGCAACATACATTGACTCATCGCAGTAGGTGACTAATATACATTAAGCGGTGAAATGTAAACATGAATAAGCTAAATAGCTGGGATAAATATAAGAGACACTTAGCTTAATATAGTAGTAGTAGTAGTCAAATTACCACTATATATCTATCTGGGAGAGATTAAAAAGGCATAGTAATTGTCTAGACAGGCATGGAACAGTAACAGTAATTTCCACAGATCACATGTATAACTTGCATATCAGATAACCAGCTAAAAAGTATGTGGACTCAAGAAAAATATCAAGGTAACTAGAAGTGAGCCCAAGAGGGAAACAAGTGGTTAAATGTTTCTTGGTTTCTTCCCAGTCCTTTCTAAGCTCATCTTACTGATTCTTATAGCTATTGTGCCAATATTTTTTATGCTCTACTAATTACTCCTTTTTTAATGGCAACTTCTGTTCTAGATTCCATTAAAAACTCTACCAGTGCTGGTCTTTCATTTAAGAGCCTCCAATTTCACTTTGCCCATACTCTGATATCAATCCGTGATAGGGAAGGCAATCTCTAACCTGCAGTCCAAATAAATTCTTGGTCTCTTTCTATTCTATTACCTGTCCCTTTCTAGTTATTTGCTCCCAATACCTTGGTCCCTTTGCTGGTTTTCTCCAATAAATTCCAGCCCCCTCTTGCCTATTATCTGTATCCCTATCAGCAGAATCTCTTCTCCTTTCTCGTGCTGGTTTAGTTCTTGGAATACTCGCTGCTACTTTATGAATATAAAAATCTGTATAAATGTTTGCTGTTCTTCAAAAGAGTCTGAATCCAAAATCCTAATCTCTTCTTATTTCTTGAGCACCCGCCCCCCGGTATCATCATCATTCCTTTCCACTTCAAATTATAGTTTTCTGCTTGTGCTATATAGGAGCCTTAACTGCATTGTTCTAAAACACCCCCTCAAATTGGGCAGTCCTAGTTCACCTTGTTCTATTGGAAGAATCAGCTTATTCCACTTGACCCTTGCTGTCTTCCCTTCCCAGATGAAATCCTTTAACTCTTTTTTAATTGCTATCTACAGCTTCTCCCCCGGTTGATACAAATATGCCTAACCTGTGTAAAAGACTAAAGGGACTAAAATATTTTAACTGCTTGTATCTTAGTATCCATATCCACGTAACAAAGCTTCCAGTTTCCTCAATGTTTGTACTATCTTCTGTTTAGTCTCTTCCCACATATCCTTAGCTGCCACAAGAGTAATTTCTAATCCTTACTCCTAAATAATTCATTTCATCATATCCCCATAAATATGGATATTGCTAGACCAATTTTAGGTACATAATTTACCACTATTGCCTTTGTTTTAGCTTCATTAATTTTGTATCCCGAGAAGTTTTGAAACTGTCTTAAAATATTCCACAACTCTGTAATGTCCCTTTCTGGTTTTGTCATGCATAAAATAATGGCATCTGTAAACAGAACCAGTTTTTCAGATTACCATACCAATTATATCCTTGAATTTCTGAGTCCTTTATTTTCTTTGCCAATGGTTCTAAATATAATGTGAACAACAAAGGGGAAAGTGGGCAACCCTGCCTGATTCCTCTACTTAAGCATACATTATCAGAGAGGACCCCACCCACTTTAATTTTCACCTCCAATCCCTCATATATACTCATAATCAAACTTATAATTGTATCAGGGAAAGCAAATGTTCCGTTGCCCTGCTTATGAAGTCCCAGTCTAGTCTGTGAAATGACTTCTCTGCATCAAGACCCACCAATAACACAGTGGTGTTTTTTTACATTCTGCTTCCCTATGGGATCAATGTTCTGTTAATATTGTCAAATGTTTGCCTCACCTACAGAAAACCACACTGATCCATACCTACCAATTTTGATATCACTTTTGATATCCTTTTAGCCATTATAAACACTTTATAGTCACGGTATAGTAATGAAATTGGCCTGTATGAAGCTGGATCTGATGGATCTTTACCCTCTTTAGGTATTACCATTACCACTGCTTTCTTCCAGGATGCTGTTACTTCTCCTCCTCTTAAAACACTGTTAAACAAAATCTTCCAGCTCTTTATCAGTTTTTTCCCTCCTAGCTTCCAAACTTCCACGGGAGTACCATCTATTCCTGGGGACTTTTCTGCAGATTGGTTATACATAGCCATTTTTATCTCATCTCTTCCTATCCTAACTATTAGTAATTGAGCCTCATCGACCTCTAACCTTGGCATATTTAATTCTTCCATAAACATTTCCATTTGTACCTTTTCTTTATCTCCATATTTCTCTGCTTTATACAAACTTTCATAAAATTTCTGAAATATTTCTAATACTTCTACAGGATATCTCCTGTTCTCTTCCTTGTTATAGGCTTCCTAAGTTTGGTGACAGCCCTTTCTACTTTCTGTTGCCTGAGTCATCATGCTAAAAGTTTTTGTTCTCTAGAATTATTATCAAAAAACAGTTGCTTAACAGCAATCTTTCTAAACTTGTGGATATTATCGAGGTAATACCTTATTTTCTGTTTAGCATTCTGCATTTGTTCCTTTTCTTCTTCTGAGAGATTCCCTCTATTTTGCAATACTTTAACATTTGTCAGTTCCTCTAAATAATTCTTACGTCTTAACCATATCTCTCTTTCCTTTATTTCCACCCTAGTTTTAAACTCCACTTTTATTTTATTCCACTTCCTAGCTATATACTTCTATCTTCTCTAGTAGCTCCTGAATTAATTCCAAAACCCAGTCCTTAAATTCCTCACTTTTCAACTGATAGATGGGAAAGTGCCAGTGTCTCACTTTTATGTCATTAAACCATAACCTTGTGTTTTTATTTTAGTTATTATTGGCTCATGATCTAAAATAGTTATTGGGTGTGTTTCAAGACCTTCAATTAAATGCACATGTTCCTGTGAGATATAAATTCTACCTATCCTAACCTAGTTTTTGTATCTTGAAGAATAATATGTAAATTCACTCCAAACTCTTACTGAATGCACATCTTTCATGCCAAATATTTTCATAAATTTCTTCAGAAATCTACCCTCATTGGTTATATTTCCCTTCTAGGCACCCCAGACATATTTTTACTGTTGCAAACCAAATTCCAGTCTCCACCTACAAGTAATAGTCCTTGCTGAAAGCTGACTACTTCTCTCAGAATTTTCCTAAGCTCAATTATAGCAGTTTTAGGTGGAATGTAAATGCATGCCAGTGTTATCATTCTCCTCTACCAGTAGCCCCTTAGTACTACATATCTTCCATTATTATCTTTTTTTTCCTCTTCTATCACTACTGGTGCTCCTCTTGCAATTAATATAATGAACTCCTCTTTTCCTTTGCCCCAGATATTCCGCTGAATAACCATCCAGAAAACCTTTCTTTATCAAATTCACATGTTCAGTTCTTTCCAAGTGTGTTGCCTGTAGCATAGCTATTTGCATTCTATATATTTTTTAATATAGTTCACTACTCTTTCTTTTTTATATTTATCTGTAAGACCTTTCAGATTGAAAGACATTAAAGAAAACATCATTTTCTTATATAGTTATTATCACAACCTTTTATGTATAACTGCTTTTTTAGTTAAATGTCTAATTCCAACTTTTATGTTACATTGCATATACTGTTCGGCAGGTTGGTCTTTTATACAGTTGTTTCTTGTCATATCCATGTGTGCCTATGCCACAACTTACATAACTTTTTGTTTTTTTGAAAGGCCTCAAACAGAACAAACAACCCCCTCAAACCTATCAACTTATTAATAACACACAAAAGAATGTACATCTTCAAATATTGAAGTTATTGCTTCCTAATAAGAACAAAAGTTCTAAGTTGATAGCCACACAGACAGACTAGACTTAACCAAAAAGAAACAGGTGCCTATTAGATTGTCGAAACTCTGTTTACGCGAATACGAAATCATCGACATGTATTGCACAAAGTACATAATGGTCAAATGTACAAAACCGCTTAATTCAAAATGTCGAAGTGTTTTGGTTGTCCCGTCTGCGGTATAGCTCTATAAGGTAAGTGTGTGATAGTTACAGACCTTAGGGTTAGGGTGCGGGTTAAGGTAAGTGCATAGATAGGTAATGTCTGTAAGATGTAGTCTAGTGTTATAAGTAGGGTTTTGCTAAATGTATTTATGTGTATTATTTATTTTGTTTGGGTTTATCTCCATAGGGGAAGTGTGCAGTAGTTATGGACCTTAGGGTTAAGGAGGGGTTAAGGATAGTGCATAGATAGTTGTGTATGTGGGGTTTAGTGTAGGGTTAGAAGCTGAGTTTTGGTGCTTTAGTTTAGGAATAGGGTTTGGTTAGTGTATGTATGTGGTTTATTTATTTTGTTTGGGTAGGTAGTATGTTGCGCGTGGTGGGGTTGGCCGACTATGAACATTCGACATTTTAAATTTCGTGGTTTAGTGCGTTCGGTATTTTCACGGTTCGAGTAATACGTGTCGCTATTTTGGTATTCAATGTAATGGATTTTTGTTGATTTAATATAGACCCAAAGAAACGTTAGTCATGCTAAGATGCATGGTACAACCTGTGTTATTAGTGCTATTTGATTTTTGTCTATCTTTATTGCTCTCCCAGCTGAGAAAACCCTTGATTGCTTTCAGTAAACACTTTCTCCAAGCCATTTCTCTTTATCAAATTGTCTTCTAGTGACATACAAACCAGACACAAATCTGCTAAGGATACCTTGTTTACCATAAAAAAGCCTTATAATATTCAATATTCTTTTTCACTTACATGCTTTGTAATAAGCTTGCTACTGGAAAACAACC
This sequence comes from Protopterus annectens, assembly GCF_019279795.1. NCBI lineage: Eukaryota > Metazoa > Chordata > Ceratodontiformes > Protopteridae > Protopterus > Protopterus annectens. Next base: position 1,261,908,028 of record NC_056737.1, read on the forward strand.
CAGTCATTTCCCTATGCAAGCATAGGGAAAAGCACACAGATTTTTCTTTTGTCATACTCTCTTAACCAGACCTTTCCTCTATTCCCTTCTCCTCTCTTCCCGCTCCTTTCTCGCTTTTTTTTTTTTTTTTTTTTTTTTTACATTGCAGGGTCGACATTTATTAAAACTGAACAAAGAAAAAGAGAGAAAGAAAAAAGGCACCTGTTTTTATTAGTACCCCCACTGCATTTAAAAAAAAAACTGAGAAAACTTTAATTCAAGCCTAATTGGTTTTGTCTTATCTTTAAATCTTTCCCAGCTGGGAAAACCCCTGATTGCTTTCAGAGAACGTTATGGCCTAGCCAATTTATCTTTTCTTTCTCCATCAGCCAATCCCTTCTACCAGACTCTCTCCAGTTTCTCTTTATTAGATCATCTCCATGGAGACATGAGAAACAGACAGTTTCTCTTTATCAGACTGTTTCCATGGAAACATGAAGACCAGCTGCAGAATTGCTAAGTATACATGACTTTGCTAGAAAATAAGCCTCATAATATTCTCTGCCTTGTGATGATAAACCCATCACTTTCTAGTTGGCACCATCCCACTGAGGTGTCTCCTGCAGCCCCCTTTGATTTGAAGTCACCAACCACCAATGTCCACTGCACCAAGATTGTTCAGTGCCTAGCTCCAGTTATAGCTTATTGCAGCCTACAGGGTATCCACATTTTTCCATATTTAAATTACTTGCTTATCTTTGCAGAGTCGTTTTTTCAAAAAGTTATGATGTCTCTGTTCAACAAGAGATCTCTTGCACAAGCTGGGGTTCCAACAGAACATCTAGAAGTCTTACTCGACTCCCCTCACACAGGACTGTGCTTCCTGGGATGTCAACTATATGTCTCATTTCAAAAAGGTTTCCTTCCACAAGAAAATATAGATCTTTATCTAGATCTATTTCTAAGGCTTTCCACTCAGACACTGGTTACTGCAAGAGAGTACTGTAGGATTTTGAAACTTGTGGCATCTATGACTGTCATGATACCCCCGGCAAAACTCTACATGATAAAGATAAAATGGTACCTGAAATCTCTTTGGTCCCAGCATCAATACTGTTTATCTTTTCAAATCCCAACACTGGGGTTTGTCAGAAGAGAACACTTTTTGGTGGAGACAACAGATATCCTTAAATCCAGGTGTCCCCTTCTCTCTCTCTGCTTCAAAGTAGTTAGTTACCACAGACACTTTCACACTTTGCTTCTTGAGTTTAGGCAGTAATAAAAGTGCAAGGGGTATGTGACACCAAGGACAAATGTAAGCACATAAGTATTAAGGAGATGCTTGCCCGGATAAAGGCACTCAACTATCTGAACCATCTTTGGTCCCAGAGACCTATTTAAGTGGTTACAGACAATAACACAGTAAAGTGGTACATCACAACAAGCAAGGGGGAACCAGGCTGTGCCCCCCTTTGCAGACTAGTCATGTTAGCTTGGGATATAGTTTCACAGGACAATCTCACTCTACAGGCCTTCTACATTCCTTCAGAGCAAAACTGTATAGCAAAGAATTTGAACAGGACCAGGGCAGATCCAATCAACTGGAAAATAGATCAGGGCATCTTCCTATATTTGTCCATCTATGGGGAGCTCCTCAAATAGACCCCTCTTTGCCTCTTCTCTGATAATGTGCCCCCATAATCTTGAGGTAAGTCATTGGGCCCTCAACAAAATGTATGTGAGTTTAAGACTGTTTAGTCCTATCTATTGGAGTTCTCTTGTAGCACTGATAAATAATAACCAGGCTTGAAACTTATGCAGTGTTTATTCTTTGGGTTGGGTTAGTATAGTGGTTAATATACTTACCTCACAAACACAAGGTACAGGGTTTGATTCTCACCTTTGGAAGGGAAACTGGCTGGGCCTACAATGGCCACAAGGGACGCTAGCCTACTACTTACATATGAACTGGCAAAATTCTGTTAGAAGGCTCATGCAAAAGGGCCTGGAAGACAGATGCCTTTTCTTTTCTTTGGACAGAAATGTTGCTGTATGCCTTTCCACTAATATCAAGGGTACTTCTGAAGATTCAGAAGGAATCTCCCAAGATCACTGTGGTGATTCCCTTCTGGCCCAGACAACTGTGGCTCTCCTTTCTTTTGGAAATGATCGAGGACAATTACCACAAGCTACCTTACAGAATGGATCTACTCGCACAAGAATAGGGGTGTTTGATGCACCCCAACATCAACCGTCTTTAACTGACTACCTAAATGATAGGGTCTTAATTCCTTTTACACACCTGTTTTCTCAGGACATACAGCATGTACTAACAGAGGCAAGAAAGCCGGCAACAGAAAATTATATATCAGCAAATGGAAAAGGTTTTCTGCTTTGTACCAACAACATATCCAGCACCCATTCAGGGCTAGCTGTTCTGTGCTTTTACAGTATTTGTGTAAGCTACTACCCTATAGGCGTTCTTTTTCCTCTATCAAAGGTTCATTCACCGGCCATTTCAGCATGTCTGCCCATGGATCCTCCTCTTTCAAGTCAGTCTGAAGTTAAATGTTCTTGAAAGGGGTTTTGCATAAGAGGCCTCCAAGAAAATCTGTAGGTCCTCCCTGGGGTCTTTTTTTATGTTACAGAAGCTAACACTTGCTCAATTTGAACCAGCTAATCTGGCTGACTTGAGGTTTTTAACATGAAAAACAGTTTTAAAGACTGCTCTGATCTCTGCAAGGATATCTGAGTTGCAAGATCTTGTGGTGAGTCAACCCTACCTCATTTTCCATAGGGAGAGGGTTTCATTGAGGACTAATCCTTCTTTAATGCATAGAGTGGCATCCGATTTTACTTTAAGCCAAACTATCTCTCTTCTCATTTTCTTTCCTGAACCTAAAAATGAGGAAGAAAGGCTACCCCATACACCTTGGATGCCCACAGACAACTCAGGTGCACTTTCAACAGAACTAAATCTTTCAGATCTTTGGATCAGTTGTTCATTTCTTGAGAAGGTAAGAAGAAGGGACAAACCATGTAAAAATAGACTATTTCCAAATGGTTAGCAAAGGCTAGTACCTTTAGTTAGACTCGCCATAACAAATCTGTTCCAAGCCAGGTCAAGTTTCACTCCACTATGACCTTAGCTTCATCTATGGATTTTTGTAATGGCTGGATTCTACAAGTCTTTTAGAAGCTAATACTTGGTTCTTTGCAGATACTTTTACAAAGCACTATAAGCTTGATATCTTCTCTAGGCCCACGTCAAGTTTTACTAGGACCATACTCCAAATGCTCCTGAACCCTACTCCTCCCTCCTCCTCCCCGATATATTTAGCCATGGTAATCTATTCATATAGCTAAGGCTACTGCAGCAGTGATCAATATGAAGAGCATAGTACAGCTGTGTAAGTTGAACTTGCTATAACAGCAGATGTTAGAATGATCACTGCTGCAGCAGCCATTCCCTCCCTTCATCCCTGTTGCTTTTTGGTGTGTGGACATTTATTTTTTGTTATTCCTAACACTGTCCTTTCAGGGCTCTGCTCCCTTCTTCTCTGCTTGCAGGAAAGCTCAAAAGTGCTTTGCACCCAAACTTGTCTTTTAGTCCGCTCATCTTGAGCTGCTTGACAGTTTGGGAACATGGAAGGTGGCCTGAAGCTTTAGAAGCTGGTCAGCTGTTATATCCTTGGGAAGATTTGGAAGATATAAGATTGACGGCGCAGTGGTGCAGCGGTAGCATTGTCGCTTCACAGCAAGAGGTTCTCTGGTTCGATTCTCAGCTGGGGTGCCTTCTGTGTGGAGTTTTCATGTCCTCCCTGCGTTCATGTGGGTTTCCTCCGTGTGGTCTGGTTTCCTCGCATGTTACAAAGCCATGCATCTGGAGCATTTCTCCCTGGGCCTCCTCTGAAAACTGGCTTTGTTCCAAGTCAGACTTTCCTGGTTAACAAATGTTAAATAAATAAATAAATATAACCCATATTGCTAAGGTTACTGCAGCAGTGATCACTGAAACATCTAGTGTTATGCTAAATTCAACTTATACAACTGTACTCTTTTATTGACTTTAATTTGTTAACTGGGTAGATGGGATGGGCCACAGACCCTTCAAAGTCATGATTTGGACCAATTAGGCAATAGTAGCACAAATTACACAGGTAAAAATGGGAATTGTGGGAACAATACATAAAAGGGAGGAATGAGGTCTAAAAGACGGCAGGACTTAAATGAGCTATGCAATGTCGGAGTAAGAAAGATTGAGTAGAGTATAAATGATGTATAATGTTTGCAACTGGAAGTGTGCCTGTATGGTTTGCGACGTAAAATGCTTGATACTAGGATTGTGTCGGTGTGGTTTGTTTTCATTTATATAAATATACGATTGTGTAGTAAGTGATGGTTTAATAAAGATGTTTCTTGTTTAAAAAAAGGCAGGAATTGAATAATTTATGTAATATTGCTTAGGTTATATAATATATATCAATATTTGTGAAGTATAATGTTTGTTATGTTAATATAGTCCGATTGCTTTTATATGAATGTAAATTTGCTTATGTCACAAGTGATAATTCAATAAAGGTGTTTAAGAAAAAAAATGCAGTAGTAGTATATTTATTCACATACGATTTCTGTAACCAGAGCATACTATAGAATGAAGTAAAAGAGGGGTCATTTGAAAAGGGACGGAGCAAATTACATAGAAATAAATGGAAATTATGTGAACAATATATGCAGAATAATGTTCAAGAGGAGGAGGAGGAGTGAGGTTTAAGGGAAGCTAGTGATTCAGCAGGTTATGTAATGCTGAACTGCTGATACTTACAAAGGTATGTAAAGTAAAATGTATGCAAATGCAAAAAAAAAAAAAGTTAAAATGATTTCTTTTCTGTTAATGTATGTTTGCCTATGTCATAAGTGATAATTTAATAAAGGTGTTTAAAAAAAGTGTCTTGACAAGCTACAAGATAGTAATGAGTGCAGATTGTGTTCCCATGATGCATGATCTGATACTGGAAGATGGATAATCCTTACTGCATTTAATAAACATGCTCAATCTTCTCACTCAGCCTTTTCAGTCCTTATCTACAGATAGTAGATTAAATTGTATACCACATTTCTTTTGTCTGCACTAATGTCTGAGCCAATTTTTAATCCCATCACTTTAAGGTAAACCCTCACATATCACTCCAAGGGTAAAATACAAAGAGCATGAGATGACTACTACAAACACAGCTGAAATCTGTTATCTCCTGATTGTAAGGTCCATATGGAGGATTATTCTAATAATGCTGGAAAGTGCTGTGCAATATATTGTGTCACTCTATTATATTATTTTTAGTATTAGGTTCCCTGATCTTAGCTATTATAACATTTCTGCTGGTTTTAAAGATATATTTTAATAAGCTGAGGTTCAAGACAGATTTGCTGGATGCCTTTACCATGAATCTGAACTGCTTGAGTCGGTCTGATAAAAGATGAGCTGGGCAATCTGGGCACATTTTCCAAGCTTCAAAGACTGAGTTATGTTAAGTCTGTCAGAAAGTGATTTGTATCACACAAGAAGCATTGCAAATATGCCAGAGCTCACCATATAAAGTGATCATGTAGTGGACAACATGAGAAGGTGCATCACCTCAGTGTGTTCAGCCTATGTACCCTCTCATGTGGTTCTACGTCTTCAAATCTGTGGGGGCAAATCCCATCTGATTTGTGCAGAGCAATCCTGCTGGGTAAACGGCTGTGCACACACTAGTAATATTCAGTTCTGATCCATAATCAAATCAAGTTCAATGTACATAAAACAGAGTGAGAGAGTACCCAAGATAACAAATAGTGCATATTCACAAATGTTGTGCTTACTCAAGGTGTCTTTTCACAACCCTGACCTTTGAGGACTGGAGCTCAAGACTTCAGGTAACTAAGGGACATGAAGTCAGCACTGATTCTGTGATCTATACATATTTTACCATTTTGTACACTGTAAAGTCTACAGATTAGTTTCCCTAAAATAAGAAGCTACAATGCCCTTAGTAGTTTTAGAGTACAGTTAAGAAAACAAACATTTTATGCGGAGTCATTTTTAACGTTGTAGGAAATAATTTCTCAGAATGCATTAATACACATTTTGAAAAAATATCAACCTTAACAATTCATAAAATATTTGATATGGGCTTCTTTGGGCTTTGAGTTTATAATCTACTTCTGTCACTATTTCTGTCACTGCTTACTGTCTACTAGACGATAAATTTGAAATATTCAAACCTTAAAATCTGGACGTTGTGTTATCTCTAGTACCATGTTTTTTGCTTTATATGACTTTTCGAACCTCTTACATCCTTGTGAGGGCAATGCTATATGAAATAAAATATATTTTTAATTCAAAATGCTTTGCACCACTTGCAAGCCCTCTTTCAGCTTTATTATGAAACAGTCTTATAATCATATTTTTAACTGCTTACTAATCATTGAACCTTTATTTCACTCTGTGAGTACTGGCTCATTTATGAAGAGCTGACAGATTTCGGCAATGTTGTGATTTAACTTGTGGAAGTAAAAGCAAAGTCTGGTGTTTCATCATTTGTTTCTATAAAATTTTCCAGACAGATGTCTCAATATCATGGCAAGTAGTTTTACTTTCAGTTACTTTAATTCTAAGTACAAAAGTGTGTGTTTAATTTACTTAAATTCAAATTTTGTTCTTCTCACAGTGATATAATCCCATGTAAGTTGCGGGGGGAGTGAAAGCACATGGCCTGTTCACTTCTCCTGGGGGAATCTCCTGGAGGGGTTTGCACAAATTCGAAGACACACAGGATGATGCAACGTTGCACTGGCCTTCCTGGAAGCAATGCCTCTTGCAGAAGTGAGGGGATGCCTTTTCCAGACAGCCCAATACACATCCCTCTCTGACCCCTGCAAGGGAAGTACACAGTACGAATGGGGGAAAAAACAAACAAACAAAAAAAATTGCTCAAACGTCCCCTGATGGCTGTCTTTTTCGATTAGCGCTCACCCAGTGCTGGAAACAAATTGCATGACAGACCCAAAGAGGATCTGATGGCTGGCAACCAGCACAGATCAAACAGTCACAAAATAAAAAGAAATATTACATCAGCTAACTATTACTCAGTTGATTATCTCAGTGCAGATGCTATCATGAAATTTGCAACACATGGTGGCTACATCAATACGATCCAGAAAATGCAAAACAAACTAACCACCATAAAAGCTTATATACTTGTCACTTGCTTAAAGAAATACTCCTATGCAAACTGGAGATGATGACTGGAAATGGCAAGCCTCAGATGGTCATATAATAGAAATAATGTGCCCACTGTAGATGGCCTACTCAAAATCCAGCTGATATGATGAGTGCTCTGTCCAATATGTATATAATGGTTGTCTGTATGCTGTCATTCACTTTGACAGTATTTCAGTGTAATGCTAAACGTCTACTGTAAAAATTGTACTTCTCTATTTTTGCATCACTATACTGTGTAATCTCTTTGCTTATGTTCTGCTGTATTGTATGAACCATAGCTGAAATGGGTCCACAATGGATCAGACCCTATCCTGGTTAATAAATTATTAAATAAATCCCAGCACAATCCATACAACACAACTGAAAAACAAGACACATGCCAAACTAGTTTCTAGGTTCATAGCAGATTACTAGGGTAACTGCTTAAGAGCCCTTATAAAACTAGCCAATATAACCCAATTTTACCCAATATGGCCCACAAGGGGCAAGAGTATGTCATGGATCGGTGCCTGTGCCTAGCGTGTCTTACAGACTGCCACTGTCCATAATGGATATATGCACTACCCAGGTGTGAGTTTGCAATTCTCCATCCATTGATCCAAACTGTGTTTGAAGAGGGCCATGGAATGGTTCTGCTTAACATGAATAGGACGCCTGTTGCAAAGAAGGGGCATTCTCTGAGACACATCTGTCTCTCCAGCATGTTTTGTTTGCGTCGCTAACTTTAGATCCCTAGATTGGGTAAACTTTGTGCTGTCTGACTTGCAGATCTGTAGCAGTTCCATTACGGCTGGATCTGTGAGTGCCTTGCAGGTCAGGCATAGGTCACCACTCAATAGTCAGTAAGGGACAAAGTAAATGGATAGGGCTTTAAGTCTATCCACATAATGCATGTTGTTTACACCTTATATTTTCTTTGTGAGGAACCTCTGAGGTTGCTCCAACTGCTGTAAGTGTACAGTCAGGTACATTGTACTCGATTAGTGATCTAATGAAGGCTGAATACAGTGGGACTATAATTTCCTTGGATCTGGATGCCATACCTTTACTTTTAAGTTGTGCCACATAGGACTTCCTCATCACTACGGATACATGGTGGTCAAAGTACAGGCTAATGGCTATATGTGTACCTAGATATCTCACCCCTGAATGTACTCTTAGGGGTGTGGTATTGGTGTTGTAATTTGCAGGGGTACTTGATTTTCTAAAGGATATGATAATGCATTTTTTTTCACGTTTAGTTTTAGGCCATGGTTCTGACACCATTCATATGTATGATCTAGACCCTCCTGAAGGATATCAGCATCATTAAGGGATACAGTGACTGCCCCCAGCTTGCAGTCGTGGCAAACATTGTCAGCCAGAGGTCTTCTACATTAGCCTTGACTTTAGAGAAGTATATTGCGAACAAGAGTAGTCCCAGCACTGAGCCCTGTGGCACAACACTAGTAACCTAGCCTCTTACAGGATCTGGATTCACCCACATACGTCCTGTTCATGAGACAATTAGCTATCCATCTAATGACATAGGGATTTATAATCAGTTTTGATTCATGATGTACACTGCTGACTGATGTAAAGAAAAGTCCACCCCAGCTGGGTGCCTATACATGTAAGACACTCACAAATATATGCTAACTGCACACACTACAGCTCCATTACCATTATGCAAGTCTTCAAGGGAAATAAGAATGCTTACTACCACTGACATACTATGCAGCATTTCAGCAGCTACTAAATGCACTTATGATTACACACTAGGACATAGTATGCAACTTTCGCATACACACTAGTATTATTTAAAGCATCTTGGCTTCCCCAAAACAATATGTTCACACACAAACACACACACACACACACACACACACACACACACACATGCATGTGTCTGTATCTACACACAAACACGCAGTTAAATATAAATCCAACACTCAAAGTGCACAAATCCAGCCAATGGTGTAATGAACAAAAGCATGCATGCTCCAAACAAAGATCTAGTACCATGAATTTCCACAAAATGTTCCAAAAAAAGAACAGAGTTGTATTTATTGCCCTCAGCACTAATAAAGTCTGTAGGCAAAACTCTGGGTGTGCTGTGAGGCTTGAGTGCCTGTGCAAGTTCCTACAATAAAATCATTTTAATTTTGGAGTTTCATGGTGTGTGTATGTGTGTGTGTGTGTGTGCACGCGTATGTGTAGACATATATGTTTAACCAAAAAATCCAGAATTGAAAATCTTAAAACATAAAATCTTAAAGCTGCAGTCCTAATTTACAATATTCTGACAGTTCCTAAGCTATTATTTCTATAAGCAGCATACATTCAAATATCAAATTTTTGCAGTCAACAGCTCTGCATTCCACATCACTGCAATGCATATACTAACTTTGAGACTCAACAATATTAAAGAAAAAAAAATACCTGATTTTGCTGAATAGGCTAATCTACTTTTGATGGCATTGTATGAATTTTGAGGAAGACTACACTAGTAGCAGGTATGCAATGAGAACAGTACCACAAGGATCTGCATGGGGCTTACTCCCTGCAAAAACATATTTGAAGATATGCTATTCAAAAATAAACTGATAACAGGCAGTCAGGGTACTACATTTTAGCAATCTTAATTTCAGAATCTTCTGTTTCAGGATTCTGAAGGTTGAACCTTATCAGTCTACCTATTGTGAATCAACAGCTGTAATATTTGGATGCCAAGCTTGGAAATGACACAACAGTGATTGCCACTCTTATGTTTGATCACTAATATTTAACTCCAGAGTTGTTCAATTAAATGTCACAAGTATTGTATCAAATGGAGTTCTTTTTCCTGATACAACAATCTTGGAGCTGGTATATATCAAATAACAGAGCTCTGGGGGAGCAGCTGCACATGCAGGTTAATGAAGAGGGATTGCTCCCATGCAATGAATATTTGCTGCTGCTTTATTGTTGAAAGTGGTTGCTTTTTGACAACTGCAGTCTTCTGTGAAAGCATTTATGAATACAAATACTTGCGCTTCAGCTATTAGACATACTTAAACACATTATTCCCAATAAAACACTATCCTCTTTGGGGTCTATATCAGATAATCAAACTTTTAAATGTCCGAAGACCATATGTTCGAACTCTTAAAAGTTCAAAAATCAAATAAAAAAAAAAAAAAACAGAAAAAACCTACCTGAAAGGTTAAGATGGGGGGGGGGGCAAGTCTCCCTGCACCCCCCACTCTTTAAATATACCAACACCGAGACTGCACTATAGTGCAGACAATGGAAAACTTCCATTGCCACACTGTACAGGGATCTCCGTTTAAACGTTGAAACTTTTAAAAGTTTGATCATATGGTATTGACCATACGACGTTCGAACTTTTAAAAGTTCGACAACGTGACAGGAACCCTCTTGTTTGAAATATACAGATAGTAAAGAGCATCAAGTCTACTACTGTTCTTAAATAAATGCAAGGCAGCAACCTGAAACAACAGGACTGTGTATTTGGGCATACATTTTTAGGGTTACTTGCCGATACAATACTCATGGAAGACGCAGTGGTGCAGCAGTTGCATTGTCACCTTACAGAAAGAGGTTCTCCGGTGCGATTCTTGGCTGGAGTGCTTCTGTGAGGAGTCTGCATGTCCTCTCTGTGTTCGTGTGGGTTTCCTACAGGTGCTCTGGTTTCCTCCCATATTACAAAGACATGCGTCTGGAGCATTTCTCCCCAAGCCTTTGCTGAAAATTGGCTTTATTCCAAGACGGACTTTCCCGGTAAACAAATAAAAAAATAATTACAAATAAATAAATAAATAATAAATAAATGTTTATCTCCTGTGTGTTAAACATATCTGTTCACTAGATATGGTAGTCATGTGTACAGGCTCCAAGCAAATTGACTTTTACTCACTCTGAGATGTCAGAGTAAGAGTCATACATTCTTTTTTATGCTTTGAACTAAGTGCAACTCTGGAGTAAGAACAATACATTTATACGGGGTGTGGGATTAACAACTTGGGTGATAAGATGTCACACTTGCTTTTGTAACGGTGCATGTAAAAGCAGTTCATCATAGACATCCACACAAAAAGTACAGTTGTGTAAAATATTACCATAACAGTAGACGTTCTTCTCTTCATTGTTGCAGTATTCTCCACAAAAGGGATTCCCTGCCATGGGTAGCTCAACATCCGTAGATGTCATACGTCATGCATATGCTTCTTCAGAACTGAACAGCCCCTGGAGGAACAACAGTCCTAGGCAGGGCCGGTGTTAGCATTTTGGGGGCCCCCAGCAGATGTCAAGCTGGGGGCCCCCTAGGCACTTCCCAGTCTGTGTGTCACCCTGTCACTGCCACCCTTCCTAAGCAACCTTTTAGTTCATGCAACTTTTAGGAGTAGTATGCGCTGACTGACATTCAGCTACAATATTCTTACATTGCAAGACTTGTGTACGATACTGTGTTGGCCCATCTCACAAAATGGGACATTTACAGTTACTGGCATTTAGCTGCAGCAATGATATATTGCAGCAACTCTATGTACAGGTCTGGACTTAGGTGAAATGGTGCTCTAGGCCTACTGTTTCAGACCTCCCCCATACACACAATAGCCTCCAGTCTTCCCCATCCCCCACTCCCCATCTTGGGCTTCCCATACCATGCATATTACTTTTTTCTTCCTTTTCTCCCATTCTGCCTTACGTTTCAACATTTTCAAGAAGATATAACTTTCTACATGCTCTGAAGTGCATTTTAAAGTTTTTTTTTTCTTTTTACAAATCTTTTCATCTAATAAAGGCTTGAACAGAAATTATGATAAAGTAAAAAACTTGTGTTGCTGATCAGCTTTAGTTTTCATTGCATCCTTTCAACATACATTTCCTGAGCAAAGACAGTACCATAATAATCATTTAGGAAATAAGAAAAGAATTTCAGTTTTATGGGTTTTTTTTCTTTCAAGGAAGACATAAGTTGTACCCAAGGCAAAGATGACAAAACAGTAGCTCACAATAAACTAACAACCCTTTGTTGTCTGGATACACAGGTCCTATCTGGGAACTGCCTGCCTCCCAATCCCTCCAAAAGACTGCTTATGCAGCCATCTGGTGTTAGGCTGGGATGAAGGCAGAGGTTCAAATTGCCACAGTCGTGTAATTTCAAGGAACTGCTGATATACATATACATAGTGGGTCTCCTCACTCTTCAAAGCAAACTGTCAAAGGCAGCCACCTGTATATATCCTAAGTATGATTGTGAGAGTGAAAAAAATAATGATTATAGTAACGTTTTCTACTTTGTTGTTCCTACACAAGCTGTAGTAATCTTCTTTGTACACCTCTGAGGTATGTGAGGTAAAGTAAAAGAAACAATTACCACACTGTCCTCAGCCCAAACACAAGTTTTAATGACCTCGTGTGCACACCTGAGATCTGACTGTGAGGAATAACACCACAATTCCGCCCCCGCCCCCATATAACCTACAGTAGCTTTCTGTACACACACAGCCAAACGGGGCTGGTTTTAGAATGGGTGCAGTTGAGAGCAGAGGCCATTATCAGCTTTATCCTAATAGGGTCATATCACAGCCTTGTCCAGGTTAAAGAGCATAATCAGAAAAATATATATATTTTTTCACTTCATTTTTCCTCAAACAACAGTGTTTGTGGGGTCCCCACACAGTCGGGAATGATTAATGGTTAAGGTGTTTGCCTTATAAATACAAGGTGCAGGGTTTGAGTCTCACAAGGGATAACTGGCTAGGCTTAAAAATGGCTCGCAAGGGCAGTTAGCCTAGTACTAATCTATGATCCTATGATCTATGATCCTAAGAGAGCCCTCTGTATTAATTTATACAGTCTGGGGATTAGGGATCCCCCAGAGTCTTAGAAGATCTAAGTGTCTGAATGTTCTGGGATACATTTTATGAGTTACTTTTGAAATATAATTTCTTGTTATCTACAGTTTTTACTGACACTTAGAAGAATAATGTATGTGTCCTGGCATTATTATGTGTGCGCATATAAAACTCACTAACATTTTCACAAACACACATACATTATATATTATTTCAGAAATACATTGTGCAACACTGGTACCAGCACACCAGATCAGTGACTGCTGTTAAGCAGTCATCAAACAGCAGCAGGGATGGATCACTTTATTTACCTCAGTGAGGAGTAATGCAAACCTTATTTATTTATTTTATTTTATTTTACATTTGTTTACCGGGCTAGTCCAACTGGATACATGTCCATTTTCAGTGGAGGCCCGGGGAGAAAAGCTCCGCTACAATACTACTTAAGTAAAAATAAACAAAAATGTACCAAAAAATATAAAGAAAAATAACATACAAAATAAAATAGAAAAAAAAAATATGTACTTTAAGCCTATGGCTGGATGTAAAAGCATTCGAGTACAGTAAGAGGTTTAGCAAAGAAAAAAAATAGAAGTAAGGAACTTAATTACTCTATTACAACTTTGCAAGAAGTTGAAAAATATTTATTTATGCCTTTATTACATATGGAGTAACAGAAAACAGTTATATAGAGGATAATTTGGAGTGTTAGATATAAGAAGAAAAAGAATGGGTGAAAAGAATCAAAAAAGAAGGAGGTAAAAATGTTTAGTCAGGGTTATTGCAAGAGCAAAGCCAGTGGTTGGATAAGAAGAGTTTTAGTTTAGTTTTAAATAGTGGGAGTGATGTTTGAGTTGTGAGGTCTTGAGGTAGTTGATTCCATATTTTACCAATCGAGTTGGAAAATGTGGAGTCACCTGCTGTGTTATTAGATAGAGAAGTATGAATCAGTATTTTGTTAGAGGAGAGGTTCTTCAGATTGTTATAGGGTTTTATGAGGGTGGAGAGCATTGGAGTGTTGTCAGGGTGGAAAAGGGCTTTATGGGCAATTGTAAGTTGGTTAAATTGTATTTGGTGGAGTAATTCTAGCCACCCTAGTTTTTTAAGATTGAAGCAATGATGAGTCCTGTATGGAGAGGCTGTAGCAAATCTGGCAATGTTGTTATATGATGTAGCTAGTTTGTTAAGATTATGTTTAGAAAGATTTGTATAAATAGGGGAGGCATATAATAGGGTAGAGATTAAGTGGGTTCTAGCTATTGTAGTTTTAGCTTCTGGAGTAAGGAAAGATTTGATTCTATACAGAGAACCTAGTTTTCTGTTAGTCAATTTTATTGTAGAGTTAATGTGAGTGTCAAATTTTAGTTGATTGTCAATTGTAATACCCAGGAGTTTGGTGGTTTGGTCTGGAGAGATAAGGGTGCCATTGTTGGATGTGAGTGTGAAATTAATGGAGGGAGACAAGCGAGTGGGAGTAAAAATCAGGAGTTTGGTTTTCTTTGGGTTAAGGAGGAGACAATGATTAGAGAACCATTGCTCTATGGTTGTGAAGGTGTTTTGTGTGAGAGAATAAAGTTCAGACTGTGTTGGGGCTGAGGAAATGATGGTTGTGTCATCTGCATATTGAATGCAAGTTGATAGGGGAGTGGCTAGGTGAAGGTCACTTATAAAAATAGAGAATAGTAGAGGACCTAAGATAGAGCCCTGAGGGACTCCTATAAAGGTGGGGAGGAGATCAGAGAGATGGTTATGCCAGAGTACTGCCTGTTTTCGGTTGTCCAGATAAGATGTGAACCAATTTAAGGCTAGATTGTCAAGAGAGAGGGACTTCAGACGATGAAGAAGAAGTTGGTGGTTGACCATGTCAAAAACTCCCTAAAAGAGACAGGTCAACCTGTCACTGTTCCTGATTTCACAGACCTTCCCTGATTTTGCACATAATTTTGTTGTCCTTTGTAACAAGTTTGACTTGCTTGCAAATCATTCAGATTACAGACAGTCAATAAATCCAGACATTAGAGTTTTATAATAAATGTCCAAATAAAACCCATGCTGATACAAAAGGTGTTATTCTATTATCTTTTTCATTGAATCAGATTAATATTTAAAATGTGTTCCTAATTTTGAGCCTTTATTCTGCTATTATAGGTATTGCGCTGAATTCTTCAGTGAAGAAGTTGAGAGTTACAGTCGCTGGTATTCTGCAAGTATTTATAAAACTCCCTAAAAGAGAAAACCATCCCTGAAGATGAGAAGTATTAGCTCTTCTTAAAAGCCAAGGTACGCACGGACACTGGTCCAGAGCAAGAGCTCACAAGGGATAACTGGCTAGGCTTAAAAATGGGCTGCTGATCTCTCTAGTGCTTACCCTGCTCGTGTTCAGTATCAGCTTTATCCTAACAGGGTCATAGCACAACCTGTTCAGTTTAAACAGAATAATCATGAAATTAATACATTTTTCTCCTCATTTTCCCCAACCAGCAGCAGCATTTGTGGGGCCCACACACAGTGAAAGATGATTAAGGGGGCCCCCCTTGCAGCCACATGTATTACAGGTACCTAAACTGGGCTATGTTGTTAGTTTTAGTGTAGAGAATATCCACCAGCAGGGTTTAACTAAGCCATGGACACTATGTTAGTGGTAAAATATGTAATGCAATTGTTAAAGCCCTTGCTTGATAAAACTGGCTATAAGCAAAGATATTTTTGAATTTTAAAGGAGATATAAGTAAGCATTATTACTCACCTGGTTTATTAGGTATACAAGATTGATGTTCTAGCTTTTGGTGGTTTGACAGACATGTTACAAAATATTAAGGTAAGATAACTTGCCGTGGTTGGGGGGCACCCAGCGACCGCAGGGTTTGCTGGTGCCTAAAGCTGGCTATGGTCCTAGGAAGAAGAAAGAACATGTGCATCCAAAAGGAAAAGAGTAGAGGAGAAGGTGGAGGAGAGAGGGAGTGAATACTACAACAGTGAAGAGAAGAACATCTACTGTTATGGTATGATTTTACACAACTGTTTTATGTCCTTCCATAGGACTGTTGCAGTATTCCTCACAAAAGGGAGAGTACAAAGCTCAACTTGGGAGAAGGAAGGCCCAGAACAGCCCTCAAGAAACCCATGCAGGATAGCTCTGGCAAAGCCAGCTCTTGCTCTGGAACCATCATCTAATTTGTAATGGTTAGCAAAGGTGTGGACAGAGCTCCAAGTAGCAGCCTCAAGAAAGGAAATGGTATCCGATCCTTCGAAAAAGCACCACAAGAAGCCATAGCCCAAGTAGAATGAGCCTTAATTGAGGCAGAAAGGCTTTTCATCATGAAAGGAATCACAAAAAATGGCCTTAGAGATCCATGAAGAAATGGCTTGGTTAGAAACATCCAAACCTAGAGATCTAGGATAAAAAAAAAAGTTGTTCAGACTTGCGAATGGCCTTAGTCTTATCTAAGAAATATCTGAGCTGCCTATGCAAATCCAAAGGTGTAAAGAAACTTCACCCTAGCAGACTGCGCAGAAGGAAAAAGAAGGGCAAATGAATAGACTAATTAAGATACAATTCCAACTAGGGCATAAAAAAGGGATTAGTATGAAGAGACACCCTACCCCTATGAAAAATCAAAAAAGGAAGTACAGCTGTAAGAATCTGGAGTTGAGACACCCTCTTAGCTGAAGTAAGGGCTAGAAGAAAACAGTCTTCCATGTAAAATGCTGTAGCTATAGGCTCAAAATGAGACGGAGTCAATTTTTCAAGAACAAAATTAATATCCCAGGAAGATGGAATAGGCTTCCTGGGAGGTCTGATATGAATAACATCTTTTAAGAAATTACTTGACCTTAAACCTACAGGCTAGATGAGGAGTTAATGGCAAACAAGCAGAGATTGCTGAAAAGCTTTAACAGAAGAATATGCCAACCCAGTATGAATCGATTAACACAAATAAGAGAGAATCAGAGAGATCTCCACAAAAAGTGGATTCCAGTTACAGGCAAGGCACCAAACAGAAAATCTCATCTATTTGGACTTGCAGGATTTCCTGGCCTCCTGCAGAACCCTAAGCACATTCTAAGAAAGAAGGTGCCTAAAAGGGATCAAAACTCTTATCACTCACAATGTCAGTTGAAGAGTGGACAAGTCAGGATGGATGAGAGACCTCTTGTCTTGTGTGGGTAGGTCCACTCTGTGAGGTAACTTATGATGATTGCCCTTTCCAGGTGCAGAAGAAGAAGAGGGAACCAATGCTGTCTGGGCAAAAGAGAGTCATCAACAAGATTTTGGGAGAGTCTTAGTCTATCTTGATCCGAACCCTTGGAATGAGAGGAAGGGGAGGGAAGGCACATAGAAACTTTCCCTTCCAAGAAAAAAAGATAAGTCCACCTTCCAGGCCAGAGGACTTGGGACTCTGGTGCAAAAAAAGAAGTTGTCTGTTCAGAGGGGAGAGTACCCCACTGATGGACAATGTACAGAAAAAGAAGTTATGTCTTACCATAACGTTCCATCTGTATTGTTAATCCTCTTTCAGTCATTACGCATGGGTATCGGTTCCGAGCTCTGAACCGAGCCGGCTATTTTCCAAGCTCACGTCAGCTTCAAACTATCGAGATAAACTCTTACCCACAATCCCCCTCTCCCTATTACCTCAGATTGAGTTTGCAAGTTAAAGAAGGTAGAGGCTACCTCTGGTCTAATAACTTAAGAGAACCGGATGATAAGATCCACTACAAACCACAGGAGGGGGAAGGAGGGAGGGTCGTAATGACTGAACGAGGATCAACAATACAGATGGAATGTTATGGTAAGACATAACTTCTTTATCTGATATTGTTAATCCTCGTTCATTCCTTACGCATGGGACAGAGTCCCCAGCTACGTCTGTTCCTGGGAGGCTCTCATGGAAAGACATTCCTGAGCACCATAGAATCGAAAGATGCTCTTCCCCTGGAGGCCAAATCCAATTTGTAATGATTGATGAAGGTATGAGGCGTAGCCCAAGTTGCAGCTGTACAGATGTCATGTAAAGAAGCTCTGGCATGGAAGGCAGCAGAAGTGGCCACGACCTTGTTGAATGAGCTTTCATGGTAGTAGGCAACAAGATACTACGTTGTGTGTAAATAAAGGTCACACAGTCCTTCAACCATCTAACTAATGTGACCTTAGCAACAGCAGATCCTAATCTAGGTCCAGAAAAGGCCAAAAATAACTGGTCAGATTTACAAAAGGGTTTAGTCCTGTTCAAGTAAAAATGGATTTGCCTGTGCATATCTAGGGTATGCAGGCAATACTTTCCTCTGTTTGAATGATTGGGAAAGAAAACTGGCAATTCAATGGCTCGATTAATGGACATTTCAGAGACCACTTTAGGCAGAAATGATGGATTAGTTCTCAGAGGCATTCTATCTCTATGAAAAATCAAGTATGGACTCTTGATACATAAAGCTTGAAGTTCAGAAATATGTCTGAAAGAAGTAATAGCAACCAAAAACAAGGTTTTCTATGACAAATACTTGAGGTCACAAGAAGATGCTGGTTCGAAAGGTGCCATTGTCAGAGCTTGTAGAACTAATGATAAATCCCATGGTTGAATAGGTTCTCAGAAAGGTGGCTTCAGATGATTCACACCTTTTATGAAGGTCTTGCACAATTTAGGGGACATGAGAGAGGAATCTTGGACACCCTCATGAAAATTAGAAATTGCAGCCAAATGAACTCTAATGGTAGAGGCCGACAGACCCGATTGAAACAGGTCAGCCAGATAGTCTAGTATTATCGACACTGGTGCTGAAAAGGGGTCTACTTGTTTATCTTTCAGCCAACAGGTAAATCTTTTCCACTTGCTCAGATAAGTAATTCTAGTGGAAGACTTTTGAGAAGCAATGAGAATATCACGTACTGGTAAAGAAAGGTCATTCTGCCTGGCAATCAAGGGAATTGGAGTAGCCAAGCCATTAGCTTCAGGCTGTTTAGGTTGGGATGAAATCAGGTTCTGTGGGTGTGAGACCAACTCCGGGGTTGGATAGAGCATCCATGGTCAATCTAGAAGGTGAGGCCAAAGGAAGGGAAACCAAATCTGTCGAGGCCAATATGGTGCAATGAGGATTACATTGCTCTTCAACCGTCAGGCTTTCTTCAGAAACTGGAAAATGAGCGAAAAGGGTGGAAAAGCGTAAAGAAGACCCGAGGGCCAATTGTGGACTACAGCGTCCCTGGGTGACTGTCCCGGAGGGGGAATTAGGGCGAACTAGTTGCTGCATTTGTAGTTGGTCGGGGATGCAAAGAAGTCGCAGCAAGGACGGCCCCAGTGGTGGAAGATCTCCGTCGCTATCAAGGGATTCAGGGACCACTCGTGAGGTTGAAGAATGCACCTGCTGAGTCTGTCTGCTATCACGTTGGAACTCCCGGGAATGTGCGTTGCTAGAAGAAAACGGTTGGTAGCCATCGCCCACTGCCATATCCTCATGGCCTCTTAAAAAAGGGGGCAAGATTTGGTTCCACCTTGCTTGTTGATGTACCAGACCACCGCCATGTTGTCTGATTGAATCGCAATTGTCCCAGACGGCAGCAGGGGACAGAATGCTTGCAACACCAGAAGCACTGCCCTCAGCTCTAGAACATTTATATGCAGATGGGCCTCCAGTTGGGACCAAGTGCCTTGGACGGTCTGTCCTTGACATAGCTCCCCCCACCCCATCAGGGAGGCGTCCGTGGTCACTGTGGCCTTGGGTTGCTGGGGGAAGAAGGGGCAAGACCATTGTGAGAGATTGTGTGTCATTCATCAATTTAAATCCTGTTTGCACCTGTTTGTTACTCGAATCATTGCAGAAAGAGGATGCTGAAAAGGATACCATTGGGTGAGCAGTAGCCATTGTAGAAGTCTCATGTGAAACCTGGCCAGGGGAACAATGGTGATGGAGGCTGCCATGGAACCCAACAGCTGTAGAATTGAGTGAGCTGTGGATTTTTCCTTTGAAAGGATTGGAATTAGTTGTTGCTTTATCCTTAAAAATCTGTGCTCTGAAATAGCAGCTCTGAATTTTTTTGTGTCCAAGATAACCCCTATGAATTCTGTCGACTGAGATGGGGTGAGATTGGATTTCTGCCAGTTTATGGTTATGCCTAACCTTTGAGGAGCGAGGAGAGAGTATGCCAGGGCTTTTTCCACTAGATGTCTGGTGGGGGCAGAAATGAGCCAGTCATCTAGGTATGGAAACACCTGGAATCCTTGAAGTCGCAAGTGAGCTGTGACAACTGCCATGCACTTTGTGAACACTCTGGGGCTGTAGAGAGTTCGAAGGGCAGTACTCTGAACTGGTAGTGACTGGCTCCTGCACGGAAGCGCAGAAATCTTCTTGATGGCCTGTCCACCTTTATGTGGTAGTACGCATCTTGAAGATCTATAGAGCACATCCAATCGTCTTTTTCCAAAAGTGGGAGGATAGACTGTATTGTGACCATCCTGAATTTTTGTACTCTCACAAACTTGTTCAATACACTGAGATCCAAAATTGGTCTCCAGTCCCCGCTTTTCTTTGGCACCAAAAATAGTCTCGAGTAGAATCCGGATCCTATCTGGTCTGGAGGGACTATTTGGATGACTCTTTTTCTTAGCAGCTTTTTCTATCTCTAGTGCTGCTTCTTCCCTTTAACTGGGTGGAACGTTGGGAAGATTTTTTGAAGGGATGGGACAAAGATAGAAGGGGATTTGATAACCTCTGGTTATGATCCCTTGTACCCAAGAATCAGTGGTGATGGTCAGCCAGGCAGAAGGGTACAAGGAGAAACGTCCCCCAACCACCTCCAGAGGAAAGGAGTTGGGCCGCTCTTCAGGAGCGCTGGTAGGATTGACCAGAGAAAGAATCCCTGGAACCCTGGTTACACGGTCACCCTCTGCCTCAAAAGGAGCGTCTTCCCTGTGAGTTTCCCCCTCTGCCTCTGGGGGAGAACTCAGCCTGTGTGTCACGGTAAGGACCATGAGATTTCTTGAACCATATCTTCCCACTCTTTTGGTTTCGGGAGAAAGCACGTTGAAGGGAAAAATAACGGACACCTACAGGAGAAAGGGTCTTACTGTCCTGTTCACATCTGGCCAGTGTGCTTTTAACTTTGGGCCCAAACAACAAGGAGGGTTCAATGGGGGCATTAAGAAAAGAAGACTTAAAGGGTTCCGCGAAGTTGCACAAGCGCATCCAGGCATGTCGTCTCAAGACCGCAGCTGAACCCGCTGCTCTAGCTGCTCCTTCTGATGCATGAGATATCAGTCGCATAGAGGAGTCAGATATAGATTCAATGGTGGCCAGCTGAGAGGCCACTTTGTCACGGACCTCATCAGACACGGCACCAGCCAAGGTTTCAGAGAGCTCAGAAACCAGATCCCTTTGAAGCCTGGTGAAATGTGCCATATAATTCAGGGACCTGATAGCAAAGATCGCTGAAGCAAAGGTGCGCTTCCCTATCCTGTCCAGGCCCTGGGACTCTCTGTTAGGCGGATGGACAGTCTGGCTTTCTTTTCCTGCCAGATTCTTTTTTGTTGCTGCCGCCACCACCAAAGCATCCACAGGAAGACCTTTGGACCAATGGGGATCCGAAGCAGGAGGGGACAAGATCTTATCTGGCCTCTGAGGAATAGCTTCGATGGTATCAGGAGCCTTTCAAGCATGCTGTACGATGAGTCTGACAAGTTCACTGGCAGGTGGAGTAACCCAGGAGGTAGGAGGCCAGGCGCGAAAAGCCTGCAGGAACACAGATTCCTCAGAGGTCGGATTAGAGGACTGCCAGTCACCTCTCTGTTTCAGGATTTCGAGGATATCACCAAAGGATACCTCAGAGGGTGACTGAGGGGATCCTTCCCCCTCATCGAAATGTGTGTCTTCGGTGAGGGACTCCTCTGTGGAGTCCATGTGCTTCCTCTTACACAAACTTTTCCAGTGGACCTCCTCAGTGGGAGAAGCTGGGGAAGACAATGGAAAGGGGGATTCCTGAGGGAATATGTCCTACGGCCCTTGCACCCGGTGTCTGCTAGATGCGACTTGTGAAACTAGTGTATCAGAGAAGGGCAGAGGTATAGACAGTCTGGTATAGCCAGCAGCAGTGAAAGCCTTCTCCATCAGTTGGAAAGCTGGTCCACCTGAAGAGGAGCGTATGTCTAGGACAGGGGGCACCCCTCCCCTAAGTGGCTCAGCTTGCCAACCCGGAGTCCCTGGATGGCTGTGGAGCAGCAAGCTATGCATATCACAGCTGACATCCTGGGTCACAGCAAAGCTTTCCTGCCACGAAGGCAACTGTGGTTACTTAGTGAGATCCATAAAGGGAACCGCAGAAGGGGAAGACTGTGCTATATCCAAGGACTTCAAAGGCAATGAAGGAGGAGAATAAGAAGGGGTCTTTGGTGATGGGTGATCACCTCCCAAGGAAGGATAGTTCCTGAGGGGTGGGATACCTCTGGCCAAGAAAGCCTGGTCCACAAGACATAACACATCATGATGGGAAAGGCTTTTAGTGGACCTCACGGAGACTGAGGGAGAAACGGGCCTGTCCACAAAAGTGGCAGACTCGGTGCCCATCTCATCAGACCACACAGAGGACAACGGTGCAGAGAAAGACTGGACTACTCTTGTCTGCAGAGAAGAAGACATTGGTGCTGAGGTCATGGTCTGCACCGACACAGGGATCAGTGCTAAAGTGGTTGTCGGTGCCGAAGTGGTTATCGGTGCCGAAGCTGGAACCGACAAAACTGGAGTCAACAATAAAGGCTTTGGTTCCAAGGAAGATCTCGGAAACGACACGGGTAAGGTCTGCGCCGACTGAACGGTCGGTGCCGATACAGTGGTAATGGTCTGAACCGAGGAGCCCCTCGGTGCCAATATATAGAAGGCTGCAGGAGAGGACGGAGCCAAAATCACTAATGGAGCCAGGCTGCAGGAGAGGACAGAGACGAAATCACTAATGGAGCAGAAGGCCTTGGTGCCGAAGGTCTAGGCAACAAAAGCACTGGGGCTGGCAGAGAGCTCCTGAGCCGAAAATTTAGCCTTTTTACGTTTTGGTTGGTGAGAGTCCCCAGCCGGGGACAAAAGCAAGGATTTAGCCTTAGTAGAAACATCCATTTTCTTATGGGCTTTTGGAGGGGTTGAAACCTCCGACCCAGAAATAGCCTCTGAAAAGGGAGATTTTAGAAGTCCCTTCAGTATCAGCTTGTTTTTCCTTTCTAACAGAGTTCTATTAGAAAAGTTCTCACAAATAGTACAGGGTGATTCAATAGATAAATGGGAAGCTCCCAAACAATAAACACACAAAGAGTGTGCATCAGAAGTAGGCAGTTTTTGTCCACAATCAGAACAACTCTTAAACCCTGGACTACCTTTTTTATCTGCCATATTAATTAATAGAAAAGCACCAACAATGGTACAAGAGAGTACCCGAAAGTATGAGAAAGGGAAAAGGATTACCAATGATGGTAAAGAGAAAATACCTCGCGGTAAAAGTAGTAAGCAAAAAACAGAAAAACCTGAGGAAATTATGAACGCTAGATGCGATAGGGTAAGAGACAATAAAATATCAACTTTTCTGACAGAAAAGTAATTTGTTAAGCAATTAAACAACAATTGACTGTACTTAGCTCAAGAGAAGTAGCTTGACACGACCGGATGGCAATGCAGCAAACGAAATCTGAGGTAACAGGGAGAGGGGGGTTGTGGGTAAGAGTTTAGCTCAAAGAGTTTGAAGCTGATGCGAGCTTGGAAAATGGCCGGCTCGGTTCCGAGCTCGGAACCGATACCCTTGCCTAAGGAATGAACGAGGATTAACAATATCAGATCACATCTTTGTGGAGCATCTATTAGTGAGCCTGTGTTACAGACCTGCTCAGACAGTCAGCCAATATGTTCTGCTCTAAAGGAATATAAACAGTCTGAAGAGTCACTTGATACTGGAGAGATAGATTCCAAGCCTGAACAGCCAGTCTGCAAAGACGTTAGGACCGTATCCTCCCATGCTTGTTGATGTACCACATTAGTATGGTACTGTCTATAAAGATTTTGAGAGGCCCTGGAAGGAAAAGAGAATGAATGGCCTGAAGGGTGAAAAGATTTCTCATCTCCTTGAAATCGATATGGCCTAACCTCTGATGAGGGGGCCAAAGAAGGCTCACTAGCCCTTGTCCAGGGCATCCAAAGAAAAAGTTCCTGAGTGGGGACAAGGGCTGAAAAGGAAGTCCCAGGTTAAGAAGCAGCTGATGAATTCACCACTGAAACTCAAGCTTGAGGCATGGAAGAAAAGGGACTAGAAAATCCAGAGATGACAGTGTTGGAGCCATACTGACTTTAGGAACTGCTGTAGTTTTTTCATATGGAGCTTGGCTAGAGGTACCATAGGAATGGTGGAGACCATGAATCCTAGAGCCCTACGAACCCCCCTGGCCATAACCGTAACCAGATGAAGAAGGGACTCAAAAAAGGCAATCAGAGAAAGAGTCATGGGATGAGGCAGGGAGGCCTATAGCCTGCAACTGAGAAACACATGATCCTAAGAAGGAACCAGGACTGATTTCTGGAAGTTTATTGCAAACCTAAGGCTTTGAATGAGACAAACAGCATAATGAAGGTGCTGAAACAAGGTCTTGTGGGTGGAAGCCTGAATGAGTAGATTGAAAAGATATGAACTCATCTAATCCTCCAAAAAACAGTCACAGGAGCAAGGCACTTGGTGAAAACCCTTGGGGCAGCAGAAATGCCAAAGGGCAAAGCAGAGAATAGAAAATGCAAAGAAGAATCAAGGAAATGCAACAGCATCCTGAAAAGGGGATGAACAGGGATGTGAAGATACCCATCCTTGAGATCTAGACAGACCAGGTACGCCTGAGTAAGAAGAGGAGTAAACAGGATCTTCAGAAAGATGTTAAGCTGAGAGAGGTCCAAAATGGGTCTCCAGGTGCCTTCCTTCCTGGGAGCAAGAAACATTCTGGAATAAAACCCCACCCCTCCTGGGAAGCAGTAACATCTGGAATGGTACCTTGAGATAAAAAGCTCTGAAGCAGTTCTGGAAAGAAAGAAAAAGTACAGTTTTGTACCTACCATAAATGTAGATGTTCGAAGATCCACATTGCTGCAGTCCTAACACTTGGGTAGTCCGCTGTCCCTCGGTCGGCCCGAATATCAGAGCATAAGGCTGACGTCGGTCAAGGCGCATTTGACTGACATCAGAACGTCAGGGTACAAATGCGCATGACCGACGTCATATCCTCAGCCTTTTCTTGCCCCAGATGTCAGAAGACCCTAAAAAGAAAGGTCAAAACCCATAGACAACAACTAAACAACCAACCAGCCTAACACCAAAAATATGTACAATATATACAATATATACACTATACCTCAGAGGGATAACCCAGGCCACACAACCACCTCAAACTACAGAGGGAAGGAGGGAGGGTAAATTGGACTGCAGCAATGTGGATCTTGAACATCTACATTTATGGTAGGTACAAAACTGTACTATGTTCTTCATCTCACATTGCTGCAGTCCTAACACTTGGGTAGAATCCCAAAGCAGAGGTGAGGGAGGATGGCTAAACTATAATGAAGCAGGGGCTGCCAAAATGCCCTGCAACACAGCAGTGGCAAAACCAGCCCTGGATTTAGAGTACAGAGGAAGGTGGTAATGCCTAGAGAAGGTATGCACTGAACTCCAAGTGGCTGCCTCCAAAATATCCTTAGTAGCCACCCCTCAAAAAGCTGTTGAAGTGGCAGTAGCCCTAGTGGAATGAGGCCTAATCCCAGCTGGAATCTCTTTGCCATGATGGGAATAACAGAAAGCAATGCAAAATCCAATCCACTTAGAAATAGTTTGTTTTGACACGGGCTTGCCCTGAGAGCACAAAGCAAAAGAAACTAATAACTGCTGAGATTGTCTGAACCCTTTAGTTCTGTCCAAATAATATCGCAACTGCCTGTGTACATCTAAAGTGTGCAAAATCTTTTCCCCTTTAGTTTGGGGATTTACATAAAAAGTAGGCAAATGAATAGTTTGGTTTAAAGCCACACTAGAAACCACTTTAGGCATAAAGGAAGGATTAGTACGTAAAGATACCCTATCCTTATGGAAAATTAAGAAAGGCTCAACTGCCATAAGGGCCTGCAATTCAGAAACCCTTCTTGCAGAGGTAATGTCCAACAAAAAAGCAGTCTTCCATGACAAATATTTCAACTCAGCAGTAGCTGCAGGCTCAAAAGGTTGTAGAGTGAGTTTCTCCAACACAAAATTGAGATCCCAAGCAGGAGTAGGAGCTCTCATGGGGGTCTTATATTCTTTGCCCTCTAAGAAATTGCTTGAACAAAGGATGAGAAAACAATGGTGGGTCACAGTCGTAGTGAGCTGAAATTGCTGCAGCATGAATCTTAATAGAAGAGAAGGACAAACCTTTGTCCAATAACTCAGTAAGATATTGAAGAGCCACACTTAAATCAGGCTCAGAAACATCCAAATCCTTAGCAGCACTCCAAAATAAAAATCTCTTCCATTTATCTGCGTACACTTTCCTTGTACTAGGCCTTCTAGCTTCCAAAATCACATTCAAAACTTGTTGTGGAAGTTGAGACCCTTTATGGTTTAAAACAGAATATGCCATGCTGTTAGGTGAAGAGAGTGAAGCTTGACATTGAGCAAATGACTGTCCTCCTGGGACAACAGATGAGGAATCAAAGGCAAAAGCCATGGAGGCTTCCGTACCAGACTTCTCAGTAATGGGTACCAGTGCTGTCGAGGCCAATCTGGAGCTATCAAAATCATCCTTGGCTTGTCCTGTCTGACCTTCAGAAGTACCTTTGGGAGGAGAGGCAGAGGTGGAAAGGCATACACATGAAGATTTTTCCAACTGAAAGAAAGAGCATCCACTTTCCAAGCTGTGGGATGAAACCTTTGTGCAAAACTTTGGCAGCTGGTGGTTTAGTGGAGAAGCGAACAGATCTATGTCTGGAGTTCCCCAGGACACTGTCAATTTCTGAAATACATGAAGATCCAGTTTCCACTCGTGGGGATCCATGATTTGTCTGCTTAACACATCTGCTAAGGAGTTCTGTGCTCCCGGCAGAAACCTTGCCTGAAGACTTAGTTGTAAACTGAGAGCAGTCTCCCACAAAATCATTGCTTGCCTGCATAGAGGATAAGAATGTGTTCCCCCTTGCTTGTTGATGTACCACATGACAGTTGTGTTGTCTGTTAGAATCAACACCTGCCCTGGAAGAAGTAAATCATCCTTGAAAGATATTAATGCAAACTGGACTGCTAACATCTCCTTCAAGTTGATATGTAGATGCTGTAGTCTGACAGGCCACTTGTCTTGTATCCACTTTCCATTTAGATGAGCTCCCCAAGCTTTGTCTGAGGCATCTGTTGTTAAAATTTGACTCGCCTCTGGCCGGGTCACAGAGAGTCCCTTGTTTAGGTGACATTCCTGAGCCCACCACAAAAATTCCTTTTGAATGCAAGGTATTATTTGAATGACAGTGTCCAGATGTTGGCAGTGCTGTGTCCATACATTTTGAGATACCATTGCAACTTCCTCATATGCAGTTTGGCATTGGGAAGCACCAGAATACAAGATGCCATGAACCCTAAGGCTTGAAGGACTGTCCTTGCAGTCAGCCCGGACTGAAGAGATAGATGATGGAAGTAAAGGGAAAGATTCTTTTGTTTGTCCGGGGTTAGAAAGGCCATCTGGGATGCTGTATTCAGTCTTACTCCCAGAAAGCACATGTCTTGAGAGGGTACTAGACTGGACTTTATTTCGTTCACAGAATACCCCAGGCATCTTAGCACTGCTATCACATACTCCAAATGACGAAGAAGCTCGTCCCTTCCTTGAGCCAGTATCAGGCAATCGTCCAAATAAGGATAGATTTGTATTCCTTTCAGCCTGAAGAATGCTATCACTGGAGCCAGAACTTTGTAAATACTCTGGGCAGTAGATAAGCCAAAGGGCAATGCAGAGAACTGATAGTGAGAAGTCCCAGTCCGAAAACGCAGATACTTCCTGCAACTTAGCCTGATAGGAACATGAAGGTAAGCCTCCTTGAGATCCAAAGTTACCATCCAGTGATCCTTGCCCAGTAGAGGTAAAAGCTGTTGTAACGTCAACATTTTGAACTTGGGAATGTCCAGATAAGTGTTGAGGATAGATAAATCCAAAATCGGTCTCCACGTGTTCCCCTTTTTGGCACAAGGAACAGGCGAGAATAAAATCCTAGGCCCCTTTCTGACATAGGAACCGGCTGTATGGCCCCTATTTGGAGTAACAGAGAAATTTGCTTGTGAGCCTCTATTCTTTGTTGAGGAGGAATGTCTGGCATGCCTTTGAAAGGAGGCAAGGTATGGAAATAAAACCTGTAACCGTGATGTATGATATCCAGTACCCATTTGTCTTGGGTAATCAAACTCCAATTTTCTTTGAAAAGTGCCAACCTTCCTCCCAAAGGTGCTGCCAGGCGAGAAGGTTCTGGCAGCTGAAAAGGTAGGTCATTGGGTCTGTTTACGAAAGGACTGACCCCTGCCCTCACCGAAGACTGTGCAGGAGAACTCCCGTCCTAGGCCTGAAAGAGCCCTGACCTCTGCCCCTGCCACGTCTAGATCTACCCCTAGACTGGGAATCATAAGAAGGATCGTCCACCCTTTAGTAGGCCAATTTCTACTAAACTTTGGAGGCTGAACCTGCAAAAATCTTTAACAGTCTGCATAGACTTAGCCTTGTCTTCCATTTTCTTTAAAACTGCCTCAACAGGAGAACCAAACAAGACATCAGATTGCAAAGGGGCATCCAAAATCCTAGTTTTAACATGGTCAGATAAATTTTGATCCCTCAGCCAAGCATGCCTGCGAAGAACTGACCCAGTGGCAGCCACCCTAGACGAGGCCTGTACAGCATCAAAACCACATTGCAAAGAATGCTTACCCACCTGTTCAGAAACATGCACTAAATCTTGTAACTCTTTACAATCAATACCTTCCGCCAGAGCATCCACCTTAGATTTCAACTGTGAAAGGAGATAATTTTGATATTTCAACATGTGAAACTGGCAATTCAAAGCTCTCATGGCTAGAGTGGAAGAAGTATAAACTTTCTTTCCCCATCTATCCAAGGCCCTGGCCTCTTTATCTGCAGGAACCGGATTCTTGACAACAGAAGCCTTTACACCCTTAGGCCCCTGGCTAACAGTTTCTGGGTCTGCCCTAGGACTCTTAAAAAGATACTTATGAGCTTCAGGCACCTTGTAATACCTATCCGGTTTAACAGGATCAGGAGGCAAAGAATCAGGATTAAGCGAAGCCTCTGCAAACACATCTTCCACTACATTCAGAACAGGAGGTATAGCTAAAGGCCTATGCTGGGGTAAAACAAAAATTCCTAAGCCTTTTCCTGGAATCAGAGAAATCCTGACCTTCCCATTTAAAATGCTCTCTCATGGAGTGCAGGGTCTCTGAAAAAGAAAAATCCTCAGGAGGAGAAGCAGAAGGAGTAGAATCATCCACATCAGAATCAGAATAATGAGAATACTCCTGCAAGTCTTCAGCCGAAGACTCAGACACATCCAAGCCTGCTCATAATCCCCTAACACAGGTTCCATCCTAGGCCTCTTATCAGGAGGAGGCATAGAGCTTCTAATTAAAGTAATTAAATCTTCTGCCATTTTAAGCATGTGCTTTTGGGCACAGAACCTGAAGAACTAGGAGTGACACCCACAGAAGCAAAACTAGACCTGCGTCTAGGGAAGCCTTGGAAGCAGAAGAGAGGGCCTAGACACCTTAGGAAGGGAGGGAGTACAGTTACCTGAGAAGCCCCTACAGCCTGACCTGCCTCCTGGGAGGCCACATCCTGTAAAACACAGTCTCCCTGGGACTCCATAGAGGCCTCCATCGGAACCACCGGTTCCACTGACGTCTCTAAAGAACCGGCGTCCGGTTCGGACGACTCCTCTAACCTAGGTTTAACTGCCTTGTCCTTGCGCTTCTTTGAAGAAGCCGGCCGGAGCATCCGACGGCATATTGTAATTGCACCGCTTCCCAAAGACTAACCTGGCACAATCCAACCTACGCTTTATAGTGCGTTTATTAAACCTAGCACAAAAGCGACACCCAACAACGTCGTGCTCAGGTCCCAAACAAGGTATACACAAATTATGGTAATCCCTATGCGGTATCTGTTTCCCACAAGAAATACAGTTATTCACTTTTTCTGACATCCGGTAAACCACTGAGGCAAGAAAAACCAAAATATTCCCCAACGGGTACTTAACCAACTCTGACTTCGGTCTGAAACTCCGAATTCGAAAAATTTCAGAACGCCGAACGGCACTTGCAACACTGCTTCTGCATCGGACCATGCGGCAAAAAAGACAGAGGATATGACGTCGGTCATGCGCATTTGTACCCTGACGTTCTGATGTCAGTCAAATGCGCCTTGACCGATGTCAGCCTTATGCTCTGATATTCGGGCCGACCGAGGGACAGCGGACTACCCAAGTGTTCGGACTGCAGCAATGTGAGATGAAGAACATCTGTCCCTGAGTAGGCTGAGAGATGCCCAGAAAGGGAGGAAGGGATTTCCACACCATGAAATATCTCTGACTGACTGTAGACAGACCCCAAGAGTCTTGAGTGATGCCTAATAAATTGGGAGGGAACAGAGAAAGATGAAGAGAAAAAGGAACCTGACTGAGGAAAGGGGAAAACAGACAGTCAGACAGAACCTGGCTTGTCTTGAAAAGGAGGTTTCTGAGAAGTGGGAGTTTGAGTAGATTTAGCAGGAGGAACCAGCCTAGAACTCTTTCTACCTTTGGGGGAGGCTGTCTGTGAACGAAAGCAGATTTAGAAGGGTAATTCCTTTTGAACTTGGGAACAGGAGAAACAAAAATACTCTTCAATTCTCTTAAGGCCTTCCCCGTAGCCTGCAGAGACTTAAAAAGCTCAGCAGCTGCAGAACCAAATAAGTTCTTATTACCAAGAGAAGCATTCAACACTTTAGCTTTAATGTTATCAGGCAAATGCTGGAAACAAAGCCAAGAATAACACCTCAAAACAGAATAAAAAGCAGGAGCTCTTAAAGAGGTATCAGCTGCATCATAACTACATTTACTAGAGTGGTGGGCTACTTGAGAAGTGGAGCCCAACAGAGAGAGCGCAGAGGTCTTCCCTTCAGAACCAGAAAGGTCAGAGACAGCCTGGGAAATATGAGAAAGAAGGGCTATGGGTCTGGTAATTAATAGCCCAAAAGGCTAAGGTAGCAGCAGTATGTAATTTCTTGCCTAGCCGTTCCATGGCCCTACTGTCCTTGTCTAACAGAAGCAGTTCAGTACAAGGTAAAAGCCTAGAGGGCTTGTCAGAAGAGACAAACACCACAGAAGGGTCAGCAGAAATACATTGGTACAGAAACTTACAGTCTTCAGGCACCATATAAAACCTATCAGATTTCTTAGGGGCTGGACGTTGAGAGTCTGGGGCCACAGAAGCAGCAGAAAAGGTATCTAAATAGGCAGCCAAGACAGGAGGTACAGCAAACACCTTAGGAGACTCCATCTGGAGGAGCTCATAATACCTCCTCTGAATGTCAGAAACCTGAGAGCAGTCTCATTTAAAGTACTCCATCTTACAAGAAATAGCATCCCTGAAAGAGAGTTCTTCAAAAGGAGAGCATGGTTTAATAGAGTCTTCATCAACAGAGCCATAATCTAAGGGAGAAGGTTTTTAACAGAAATGCACCAAAGACTCTATCCAGAATCCAAGTCCTCATCAGACTACTCCCTGGTCCTCTTGAGTTGGGTACAGGACCATGGGGAAGCAGGAACAGAAACTCCTTGGGAAGGCTTCAGTCAGTGCCATCAATGCTTTAAATAACCCATGGGTAAAATCATCCTGCCATTCATGTTGGGGATCTTTAGCAGCATGGCAAATATGCTTGCTTTTTTGTTTTTTCTTTGAGGCATATCTACCCTAAATACCCTAGGAGGCTCAGACCCTTATCTACATTCAATTAAAGCAGTAGGAATCTCCTCCCCGACAAGTATCTGCAGAATCCCCTTCAGACTCTCTGAAATGATCACCCAAGTTTCCCCCCTCAACATCTGGAACAGACGTGTGCAGAGCTTCTGAGAACGTGCAATAAGTCAGAACCATGCCAGCCTCCAATACAGTTGTGGCAGAGGAATAAGACATAACAAGGTGATCCTCTGGGACTTCATCGGCCTCGAGAGAGACGTCCAGGGAGGTGGAATAACAGCCAAATCAGACCTAACTCTTTTGGCCTTTTTCTTGTCAGACAGCTGACTTTTGGGGAGGGAGGATTCCGCCATCTCTTGAACAATTTAAGACGCTGGTTCTCCATGTAAATGAACAAGGAGGAGAGATGACTACATAGGGTCTTAGAGACAAATGCCTGGCAGATAGAACACTGATTATGATCATGAGAAGCACCCAAACAAATGGGACACTGCTCATTACAATCTTACGGGGAATCTGCCTCCTGCACTGACATTTTCCTTTCTGGATGACATGTAAACCACGACATTGAAAAGGAAAGAAAGGAAGGAAGAAACCCCCAATGGGTCACTTGTCTGTAACACAGCTCAGTAATCAGCACAGAAGGAGTATTATTCGGATTGACATTCAGTGATGGCGTTTGGACTCGCGGCAAAGAAGTTCTGAGGGATATACATCTGTACATCACCTTTATGCCCAATGCCTTGAGCAGGGAGCGTATGCATGACATATAGAGTCTATAAATCCTAAGGCTTTGGTATACTGGCTAGCCATTGGGCTATCCATGGCAAGGAATCCCGTTTGTGAAGAATACTGCAACATTAATACATAAGGACATCAGTTAATACTTATCCGGTGTCCACTTACATGTCAAGTGGCACTCCAACTAGCTGTGGATTGACCACTTGTTACTGGGACAGTTTAGCACCAAATGAGGGTTTCTGACTACATGAAACCAACTTAATTGTGAGTACACATTCCAGGTATATATGCATTCAAATAAGTAGTTTCATGCAGCCCTGGTTAAGAAACTGTTTACAGCTTTAAGCTTTCAAAATACCATAGTCGAAACTATGTTTTAGTCAACATTTGATGATATTTCAAAACATCACCAGAAAAGGCACTAATTTGCTTTTTATTTCACTATGCATCTCTCCCTTTGACTAGATGAAAAGTGGCAAAGCAATTCATGTGTTTAAGAAAAAGTCTGTATCTCAGCAAAGCTTCATTTTCTATCAAGCTTGAAACTTTAACAGGACTATTATTTTGACAAAGTAATAGTCCTGTTAACACATCAAGTCCAGGACACAGTAGTAATCTTACAGTCACTTGGTATCAATTCATTTATAAACAGTCTTAGACAAGGGAAAACAATCTTGACTGTCACACATCCTGAAAATTCAATGACCGTCATCACCCAGTAATCCAATAAGTAAAGTAATACTGGTCATTCATCCTTTTGTGGATATTAGTGAGCCATCTGTTATACGGGTCTATGATCCAAGTCATCCAAGGCTTTAAGGACTATGGACTGTGCTCTGATCACCATTCCTTCAATGTTGGGTAAGGTGGTTTTCCATCCTTCTATGTCAGGTGATTTGCTTAATCGTACATCTTAAAATTTTGGTTTGGTCATCGATTTCTTAGTGGTTAATGTCTTGTCCACTTGATACTTGCACATTCTAGTTGACTTTCACCTTATATTTTAGGAAGCAGTTTTAGAACAATACTAGTAACTATATCAACTTCTAAAAACAATAAAAAATGTTCTTGAATTTGGTGGAAGGGCACTGTTTTATATTTTAACCACTACCAGCATTTTACATTTATTGCCAATTGTGTAATCATTTTTTTTTATATTTTTCTGTTAGAGATTTGGAAATTGCTGTGAAAGATTTTTGCACAGAGCTTGGGAATTCTCACAAAAGAAAAGTAACACTGCTGCATTATGAAAATTGTATATTTTTACACAGCTACAATGATAGGGAAGGCTGATTGGCAGTCTTACATCACATTATTAGTATACTGTATCTATCTTATTTCTCATCTGTCAAGAAATCTGCTGACTTTATAACTCTGCTTTTCCATTTGTTGATGCTATCTCCATTCTGCCTTGTTCTGAAAACTGTGCATTAGCCCAAACCTCCATTTTGTACATATAGTTGCACAGCTCTTTAGCATGCATAACACAAATACATTGTGCTTCATTTAAGATTACCTACATAGAACACGATATATTTAATTCTTAATACTCAACCTGTCTTTAGATTCCGATTTACTCGTTTTTAGTTCGCAGATGAAATACAAAACCATTTTTTTTTTTTAAACCTTAAGGTAACTGTAACTAATTTTAAACAGTGCCCTCTTAGTGTCCATCTTGTGAATGTTTACACAAGTTCAAAAAATGTCATCTTCAGTTCTAATTGTCAGGTTCATTCAATATCAAATAAGTGTACTCCTGCCTGCCCACACAAATAAAGATTCAGCATTTGTACTCTACAACAGAAAGTTACAATGAGACAGATTCTAAAGGCCTACTCATTGTAAATGAATTAACTTGGTGATATACCTCTCTACAAAGCAATCTTGCAGATTCTTTTAGAATCTAGCCTTAAGACCTTAATTATGTGGTCAGATGTGTTTTTTTTTTTTTTTTTTTTTTTTTTTTTTGGTGTTTACAGCTGGCTGTTTTATTTTTTTTTTCAATAATCCATCTTTTATTGTTTTTCAATTACATAACTACACACTATAAATATATACAATATATACATGATTGCTTCCAAAAGTTACATAAACATTATATATTAATACAAATTATTAAAAAAGAAATACAACATGAAAAAGTCAACAGTCTGTATTATTGTTACAATCTGTGTCAAATCTAAGATTGAATCAGTCTTCTAAATATGTGTCCTAAGTAATAGTGGATAAGAACCCCTAGGCCAACACAATATTGAAGATTTGCTCCCATATTTTTATATTATTTATGCTTTTCTTATGGTCATTGATTAACAATTTATGTGCTAATATGTGTCTGATTGCTAATATTCTAAAAATTTCCCAAGATGTCTGAGTCGGGTTCAACCAGTTTGAAGCTATGTATAATTTCATTAATAAACAAATATTCATGATTATGATCTTTTTTGATTTATCTAAGTTATCTGGAGGAATATGTAGGATCATAAATTCCCAAGAGAGTGTTGAATGCTGGTATCCCATTTTCTGTAATTGAAGTTTTAATGAATTCCAAAGTTTAAAAATGCATTTGCAACTCCAAAACATGTGAAACAAGTCAGCTGTCTGGTCTGTACAATATGGACATTTAGGCGAGTTCTTTGAGTCAAATTTATGAAGAATAAGACGGGTATAGTAGGCATTGTTAAATATCATCAATTGTGTGAATAGTAATTTCTGAAGGGACACAGACTTTAATGTTAGATTAAATGCTTCCAAGATCTTGCTGTCGTCAACTAATATTAATTTTTCCCTCCAATAATTCGATAAGATAATATGTTTATTGTATTTCATCTCTTTTATCAGTTTATATGAAGTAGTTATATATTTTTTATCTTGTATCAGAGCTTCCCACAGATTACGACATATATTTAATTCCTCTTCATTAAAATCAAAGTTATTAAAATAATTTATAGCCAGATCTTTAAGATGTCTCATGATAATTAGATAGGAAATAGGAAGACTTTTCTCTTTTAAAATATTGTGGGCTGATGCCCCAAGAAAGGGGTAGAGATCCAATACAATTAAGTCCTTTATTAGGGGGAATTTTTGTAAGTCTAAACTTATTCCCAATTACTAAATTTGGGTTCTTGTGAAATGGTTGAAACACCATCATATATTTTAGTAGGTTTAATGAGGTAAAAAGATTTTGAATTGAAGTTATATAACTTTTAATATGTTCCATCTGGTCAGATGTTAAGATACTACCAAATACAGTTTTTTTTAAATATCGGCTTTCATTATACAATTGCTTATAGTTATTCACTGAAATAGCAGCTACTTGTGACACAGTATGCAGTGCCATGTCTAGTTGTACTTTAAGGAGTTGTGCTATACTCCATGTGCCTTTGACAAGTTTGTTTCCAGATGTATTTCCAAATACTGAATAGCATGAAGTCCATACACATAGTCATTTGAGGAATCTCAGTGTGGCATGCTGTCTGGGCTGTCAAACTAATGCTGTATAACAGTTTTAAAGGAAAGTTCTACCCTCTGACGTAGTTAACGTTCTCCTAATACTATCACCTTCATGGTGTTTGATGCTCTTTTGGTGTCTTTCAGTTTCTGATTTCCCTGACACAGATCAAGTTCCATCATTTTTTCTACTGAAATCTCAAAATACTTCACAAAATAATTTGTCCTGCAACTGCATAGGCTAGACAGCACATATTCTGCAGTTTTCACTTTTGGACACTTCCCACAATTTTACATCCTCAGACTGACTTTTGCCTTAGCCATGAAGCACATATTAACAGATAAAGTGAAATGCTTTGGCAAATAGCTATTTAGTGAAGAAATATAGGAGTGTATTTCTTTTCACTGAAAGCATACTTATTTGAATCACAGCTTGTCAAAAAATACAATAAATACACATTTCACTGAATCACATTTCATAGAAAATATCAACTGCAACAAATACTCCTTCAAAACTCAACTGTTTTTTTTTTTGCATGGGGGTAACTACCCTTCCTTAACTATATTAAGTCTGAGGTTGCACAACTGTAAAGAAAGGAGAAAATGCCGCACACAGTGAATCACTGCTAGCACACAGACTATTACATATGTGGAAACAGCAATATAGTAGGCGTTTGGAAGGTGTAAATGATGCTCTAGATTAACTTAACTTTTAACTCCCACTATCCAAACATTGTAATCTACTCCAACAGCAAATAGCTACACCCTTCCACATTTTTCTACGGAATGTGATTCAATGAAATGTGTAACAGTTGACATTTGCATTCAGTGAATTTTACTTGACTATATCTGATTCAGCCAAATGTGCATTAGATGAAAAGAATAGAACCTACAGTGTGTCTTATCAAATATCAAATGTATTGAAATATCAAAAATAATCCAGATGATGTGAGGAGGCCATGATGGGGATAAATGCAGGATCACTGGTGGGGGGGGGGGGGTCAGTGGGCAGTGAGGGAGGCACCATGGAGCCCTCTGCCTAGCGCACCATTTCCCTATGGACAGGCCTTTCCCAGT
This sequence comes from Protopterus annectens, assembly GCF_019279795.1. Lineage (NCBI taxonomy): Eukaryota > Metazoa > Chordata > Ceratodontiformes > Protopteridae > Protopterus > Protopterus annectens. The sequence continues at coordinate 1,261,945,349 of NC_056737.1, forward strand.
TATTTGAAATTCGACTAAATGGAGATTCAGTACAATAAACCTGCAAACATTTGATTTCAACTAAATGGATAATCAACTAAATAACATAATCATGTAAACTAGCTGAATTCCAGTTTGGTTTTAAATTCCGGTTGATTGAATCTAAATGTCTGATAGGCCATTTGAGTGAAATGCCATTTAGTGGAACTCCAACTAACTGAAATACCAGTCAGGAGTGCAAGGGAAAACATTTACTTATTTTTTTTGCAGACAGGCAAGACCCCATGCACTCCCCATGCCCCCTTAATGTCATTGCCACAACCACGAAGAAAAGAGATACAACTACATACAGGGAATCGCTATTGGCACACAAAACAGAAACCACATCAGCAATGATTATGTATAATACTATGTGGCAGCTAAAACGTCCAAGTATTTCGATATATTTCTATGTCTGTATTATAGAACTGTGTGTAACTATCCCATATTTGACTAAATGGACTTTCAACCAAAAAGGCATTAAACTAAGTTTTCTACAATTTAGATTCAATCATCTGGGTTTCAACCAACTGGGCAGTCAGGTACATGTCACGACAATGTAAGATAACCTCTTGTTAAGCTTAATAGCAGTGGTAATCCAAATAGCTTTCTTAAACTCAGCTTGGAGTGAGGGTACCTATTGTTCTTTTTGGTAAAAAACAGTACAAATTCTGACTGCTGATATCAAGAGCTTATTGAAAATTGCACTTGTCTCCATTTTGTAGCAGTATATGAACAACAGACCTTCTAACCATACTTCAGCTTAAAAAAACAAAGAAACAAGCACTACCGCCATGGTCTTACCACCAAAGTGAGCATAAAATAAGATTGAACAACTATCTTGGTGAAACTCCACAAACCTCCACAGCCTCATATAGCATGCAATCACCATTGTCTGTTATAAAATTACATTCTCAGGGAGACTAAACTAGTAACAAAACCAAGAAAACATCTGATTAATCTTAAATAATCATCTTCCTTACTATGGACAGCACTCCCCACCTGACCTGAACTGCAAGAAGCATATGTAGGAAAGCTCACAACATAGTTTCCATTCCATTATAGCATTCACAATCTCTTATGTTAGGGAAACCATCTACACTATCCATCTTATATTAACATGCTGCCCTGCCAACAGCTTTCCAATACCTATTTCAAATTAAATGGAGTCCCACCATCAAATACCTCAATAGGGAGCTGAATCTGTTGTAGCTAATTGCCAACTCTACTCTATGACAGTCACTAGCCTTTAACTCCTCAGGGGTATTATATGCACAGTCGATAATACAACAAAATAGTTTTGCCATCCTCTTCAACCGTATACTCACAAATTATAAAATAAAAGGAATGCAAACATTCTAAGAAAACGAATATCTAAAAATGGTTTAGAATCTTACTTCTGAATCTTAAACATTAACAAACCAAGAGAGAACTAATCCATAAGACAACACAGCCCAGTCAAATATTCAAACTAGAATATGTCAGTCTTCACTATGAGCACAACAAACTGCTCTCCAAGCCTCAAATGAGCTAAACAGATAAACTAAGTTGCACAAGTCTTACTTACCTGAAAAAGTATATGTTAAAATTTCCCACTGCCTCAGTGCACACAAACCCACACTGGCAACTTTCCAGAGCTCAGAACCCCCTCCTCAGACTCTCTGTGACAGGGGATTGGCTAAGCCCCTTCCATCAGGGGAAGCCAAACCTCTGTCCCAGAAAGTCAGTTTTTCAGGCTTTCAGTGTCAATTAGGAAGAACAAAGAAAGGCCAGACGCAAGAACTGCCTGAAACCAATTCACAGCCACAAAACACCAATGCAAATAACCAAAGCCAACCAACAACACAGCAAGGTTAGATACCATCAAACTATATACAAAATAAGGGGGATGGTGGGTGGGTATTACTACTGAGCCAGTGTGAAATTTGAACATCTACTGATACAGGTAAGTAGGACTTACTCAAATATACTATGTTTAGCATTCAGACTGCCTCATTGCATATGGGTAGATTCCCAAAGATTACACTACCCGGGAGGAAGAAGAATAAGGAACCAAGAGCCCCTGGAGAATAGTCCTCACAAAGCTTGCTCTAGTACTTGAGAAAGAATCCAGTTTGTAGTGTTTTCTAAAGGTATGAAGAGAGGACCAGATTACTGCCTCTAGAATGCTTCTAAGGTCTACTCCTTTCCAATATGTCATTTAAGAGGATAAGGCACTGGTAGAATGTCTTAACCTTGCCTGGAATAGATTTATTATAGTGGAAGTAATAAAATACAATAGCAGAGGATAACCAACAAGCAATCATTTGCTTTAGAGACAGGCTAACTCTTCTTACCCAAGAACAGGAAATAAACAGTTGTTAAGCTTTTTTGAATGGCTTAGTTCTGTCAGGGTAGTATGTGAGCTGCCTGTGGACAACCAAGGTATGCAGAATCTTCTATCCCTTGTCTTTAGGTTCCAGAAAGAAAGGAAAAGTACAGTTTTGTACCTACCATAAATGTAGATGTTCGAGTGTACACCCTGCTGCAGTCATCACACTTGGGTTATCCTGTCGTCAGGCGGTCCTGCAGTCGGCCAGAATTCCAAAGTCTTGGTCCGGCGTCGGTTGCTGTCGCTTCTTCCCTGACGTCAGTGCGCCAGGGGTATATATATATAATGCATCCAACACCATTTTCTTCAGTTTTTCTTGCCTCAGATGTCAGGTGCCCCCAAAAAGGTGGTCAGTAATTAGTACCAAATTAAATCATTTTTGCACAAACACAAAATCCCTCCAGCTATAAGCAAATACATCAGGAAGGTATTGTAGAGATTTAGCCAGTTAGATCAGAGGGGATGGAGGGAGGGTAACCTGGACTGCAGCAGGGTGTACACTCGAACATCTACATTTATGGTAGGTACAAAACTGTACTATGTTCATCGTGTTACCCTGCTGCAGTCATCACACTTGGGTAGAATCCCAAAGCTAAGGATGGGTGGAGGAGTTATAGAGGGTTAGAGGAGGCTAGAAGGCCCTGCAGAACTGCAGTGGCGAAGCCAGCCCTAGTCTTAGAGTAAAGTGGTAAGTGATAGTGTTTGGTAAAGGTGTGTACTGAACTCCAAGTTGCAGCTTCCAAAATCTCCTTGGTTGGAACCCCCCTGAGGAAGGCTGTAGATGTAGCTGTTGCCCTGGTAGAGTGGGGCCTAATGGTAGCAGGAACTGGTTTTCCATGATGGGTATAGCAAAAGCGAATGCAATGTCCTATCCATTTGGAAATGGTTTGTTTTGATATAGCCTTCCCTTGTGAAGCTGTAGCATAGGATACAAAGAGCTGGTCAGATTTTCTGAAAGCCTTAGTTTTATCCAAGTAGTAACGAAGTTGCCTGTGAATGTCCAAGGAATGCAGGAGTCTTTCTCCTTTGTTCTGTGGATTTGGGAAGAAGGTGGGTAAGTGGATGGTTTGATTTAAAGCCACACTGGAACCCACCTTAGGCATGAAGGAAGGATTAGTTCGTAGAGAAACTCTGTCTTGATGGAAAAAGAGGAAAGGTTCTACTGCCATTAGTGCCTGCAGCTCTGAGACTCTTCTAGCTGAAGTTATTGCTAGCAGCAGGGCAGTCTTCCATGACAGGAACTGTAGATCTGCAGTGAAAGCTGGTTCAAAGGGAGGTAGAGTAAGTTTTTCCAGAAAAAAAACTGAGGTCCCATGTTGGTGTAGGTGCTCTCCTGGGGGGCCTAATGTTTTTTGCCCCTCTGAGGAACTGCCTTAGAAGTGGATGCGAAAATAAGGGTGGATCCGTGTTGTAGTGGGCTGAAATAGCTGATGCATGGATTTTAATGGAAGAAAAAGAAAGTCCTTTGTGCAACATCTCAGTTAAATACTGTAGAATGTGAGGCATGTGAGGCTGAAGTGTGTTTTGGCCTTTAGCTTGGTTCCAGGCACAAAACCTTTTCCATTTGTTTGAATAGGCCTTCCTGGTGGTGGGCCTCCTAGCTTCCAGAATAACATCCATAACTGCTTGGGAAACTGGAGCTGGCTGGATGCTTAGGTGATTTGCCATGCAGCCAGATTTAAGGTTTTGAGCTGGCTGTGAAGAATCTGATTGTTTTGCTGTGTGAGCAAATGGGCAATTTGTGGTAAAATCCAAGGAGGGCCCTGGGCCATATTCCTCAATAGTGGGTACCAGTGCTGGCGTGGCCAGTCTGGGACTATGAGTATCAGTCCTTTCTGACTTTCAGAAGCACCTTTGTGAGGAGAGGCAATGGAGGGAAGGCATATACTGTCAGGTTTTTCCAACTGAATGAGAGTGCGACCACTTTCCAAGCTTGATGGTGAAGTGTCCTTGTACAAAATTTTGTTAGTTGATAGTTTTGAGGACTGGCAAACAGGTCTATGTCTGGAAGGCCCCATTTTTGAGTTATCATTGCAAATACTTGTGGATCCAGTTTCCACTCGTGGGGAGCCATGATGTTTCTGCTGAGGTCGTCTGCTAATGTGTTCTTTTTTTCCTGGCAGGAATAGAGCTTGTAACTGAACTTGGTAAGCCAGAGCTGTGTTCCACAAGGTCACTGCTTGCCTGCATAGAGGGTAGGAGTGTGTACCCCCTTGTTTGTTTATGCACCACATTACTGTGGTGTTGTCCGTCCTTATTGTAAGTTGTCCTGGATGTAATAGATACTTGAAGGCTGTCAGAGCATTCTGTACAGCTAGCATCTCTTTTTGATTGAAGTGCAAATTCCTTTGATCTGCAGTCCATACGCCTTGAATGCACTGTCCTGCCATGTGTGCCCCCCAGGCGTAGTCCGATGCATCTGTTGTCATAGCTTGCCTGTCTGGGGGCAAGGTGAAAGGCTGACCCTTGTTGAGGTGACATGCCTGTGACCACCATAGAAACTCCTGTTGTAGGCAGGGAATGAAAGATATCATTGTGTCCAAGCTGTGGCTGTGTTGAGACCATACGCTTTTTAGGCACCACTGTAATTTCCTCATATGCAGCTTTGCAAATGGTATTAGTAGTATGCAAGATGCCATGAAGCCCAAGGCCTGCAGAATTTTTCTTGCAGGTAGTTGGGTCTTTGTTGCCATTGTTTTGAAATATTGAGTCAGTTGTAGTTGTTTGTCTGGCGTCAGATAAGCCTTCTGGGCCATTGTATTCAAGCTGGCACCCAGGAATGTCATATTTTGTGAGGGTACTAGTTTTGATTTCTTTTCGTTTACTGTGTACCCCAGGCAACTTAGAAGATGTTTTACGAAAGAAAGACATTGTAAGAGGATGTCCTTGCTTTCTGCTTGGATGAGGCAGTCGTCCAGGTATGGGTATATTTGAATTCCTCTTTGTCTGCAGTATGCAATTACTAGTGCCAGGCATTTTGTGAAGACCCTGGGCGCAGTAGATAAGCCAAAGGGCAGTGCAGAGAATTGGTAATGGGTTGAACCTGCAATGAAACGGAGGTATCTTCTGCAACTTTGCCTGATAGGGACATGCAGGTATGCCTCCTTGAGGTCCAACGTTACTAGCCATGCTTTCTTGCCCAACATGGGAAGAAACTGCTGTAGTGTTAGCATCTTGAATTTGGGTACTTGTAAGAAGGTGTTTAGAATTGAAAGGTTCAGAATTGGTCTCCAGGCATTGTCCTTTCTGGGCACTAGAAAGAGTCTTGAGTAAAATCCTTGGCCTTGCTCTCGAGTAGGTACCAGTTGAATGGCTCTCATGTCCATGAGAGCTGTAATTTGTTTTTGTGCCTCTGCCCATTGATTTTGTGGCAGGTTTGGCATTCCTCTTTTCATTGGCAAGGTGTGAAAATGGAATCTGTATCCTCGTGAAATTATGTCTAGGACCCATTTGTCCTTTTTGACAATGTGCCAGTTGTCTGGAAAAAGTGTGAGTTTTCCTCCCAAGGGGGCTGCCAAGAGAGTGTTGCTTGGCCAGATGAGGTGCAAGTCATTGAGTTTGCCTTCTGGTAGTTTGGGACCTGTCTTCTCCTCCCTTCTGTGTTGCAGTGCCCCATTGGCGAGGTTTGTACTGGGCTTGTGGTTGTCCTCTGCCTCTTGGATGTCTGTATTTACCCCTCTGCGGTCTGTCAGTAGATGGCAAGGACCAATTTTTTGTTAGCCAATTTCTGCTGAAGCGAGGGGGCTGTACCTGTAGGAAATCTTTGACTGTCTGCATAGATTTTGCCTTATCCTCCATTTTCTTTAAGACTTCTTCTGCTTTAACTCCAAAAAGAACATCCTGCTGTAAGGGAGCATCTAGTAGCTTTGCTTTAACATGATCAGGCAGAGTTTGTTCCTTTAACCAAGCATGCCTATGTATAACAGACCCAGTGACAGCTGCTCTGCAGGAAGCCTCCAAAGAATCAAGCCCATATTGTAAAGTATGTTTGCCCACCTGTTCAGTTGCATGCAACAGATCCTGCATTTCTTTCAATTCAGACTGTTGAGGGAGTGTGCTCATTTTTTGTTTTAACTGAGACATAAGAAATTGCTGATATTTTAGCATGTGAAATTGGCAATTTAGTGCCCTCATAGCTAAAGTGGCTGAGGTGTAAACTTTTTTTCCCCCACCTGTCTAGTGCTCTGGAGTCCCTTTCAGAGGGTACAGGATTTTTTGCCATAGAAGCCTTAGCCCCTTTGGGACCCTGGGAGATAGTCTCTGGATCAGCAACAGGGCTTTTATAAAGAAATTTGTGGGAATCAGTCACTCTATAGTATCAGTCAGGTTTGGCCGGAGCAGGAGGCAGAGAATCTGGGTTCAAACTGGATTCTAAGTAAAGATCATCCACAATGTCTAAAACTGGGGGGATGGCAAGTGGTCTGTGCTGGGGGAGTAAAAGAAACTCTCTGAGCCTTTCCTTTGAGTCAGAGTAGTCCTGACCTTCCCAGTGAAAATGTTCCCTCATAGTGTGTAAGGTTTCCCCAAAGGAGTAGTCTTCAGGAGGAGAAGCTGAGGGAATAGAATCCTCAGCATCAGAATCTTCATAAGGGGAGAAGGAGTAATCTTGGTCCTCAGAGGATCCTGAGGAAATAAGACACTTGCTCAGAGGAGGCATAATCTTCCTCTTGTCTAGTCCTTTTGTCGGGTGGGGGTTGGGAACCCCTGATTAAAGAGATCAAATCTTCAGCCATTTTGTGCATCTGTTTCTTAGGCATGGGGCCTTGAACTGGAGACTGAAGTGCAGTCTTTTTAGGTTTAATAGGAGTCTTAGTCTTAGGATACATTTTTATGGTGAACGTCGTCGGTCTGAAGACGCCTTCAGAAACCGAAGGTGTTTCTGCAGCACCGACATCTTTTCCAGTAGTGTCGTCGGAAGAGGCTAAACAAAATGGCTGTGTCGGCCTAGTACTTTCCGCCAAAAGTTCCGAAGCGGTCTCGGGTTCCAGATCTGCGGTAGTCAGGGGCTACATCGGAGCCTCACTGAAGACCGGTGAACCGGAGACCAGACCAGTCGAGGCCTCGGAGTCTGGCTTGGGTCTAGGCTGCCTGTCCTTATCCTTGCGTTTTTTGTGCACCCCGGTAGTCGGTTGCTCCGACGGCATAGTGTAGTTAAATTTTCTACTGAAGTAGTGTTGTGCGAAATCAAAGCGCCTTTTTATAGTACGCTTATTAAACCTAGCACAAAAACGACAACCAGTGACGTTGTGGTCTGGGCCTAGGCAAGGTATGAAGTAAGAATGAATATCCTTATGAGGTATTTGCTTCCCACAAGAAATACAATTGTTAACTTTTTCTGACATCGGTCTGAGGCAAGAAAAGTTTCCCCAACGGGGTACTTAGCTTTATTGAGGACTTCGGATCTGAAATTCGACTTCGAAAATCTCAGGAGTCGGCCGACCGGCATTTGCGAACTGCTTCTGCTTCGGGCACCGTGCGGCAAGAAAGACTGAAGAAAATGGCATCGGATGCATTATCTATACCCTGGTGCACTGACGTCAGGGAAGAAGCGACAGCAACCAACGCCGGACCAAGACTTTGGAATTCCGGCCGACTGCGGGACCGCCTGATGACAGGATAACCCAAGTGTGATGACTGCAGCAGGGTAACACGAAGAACATCTGGGAGACTGATAGCTCAAGTCAGGGTAAATTCAGAAACAAATTTTGACATGAAAGAAGGATAAATGCATAAAACAATCCTGTCTTTGTGGAAAATCAGATAAGTTTGTCCTACCATGATAGACTGAAGCTCAGAGACTCACCTTACAGATGTCAGGGCAATAAGGAAAACAGTTTTCCAAGTGATGAACCTCAAATTACCATGAGATACAGGTTATAAAGGAGAGAATGACAATTTTAGAAGAACAAAGTTAAGATTCCAAGGAGGAGGAATTTGCTTTTGAAGGGTTCTGAAGTGCAAGACTCAATTCACAACTGTTTGACCACAAAAACAAATAAAAGAGGAAGATTCATGGGCAGGCAAGCTGAGATAGCCGAAAGACGCACCTTGATAGATGCATAAGATAAGCCATTGTTGACTAGCTCACACAAGTATTTTAAAAACCAGAGGGAAAACAACATACTGGGGCCTTGGTTAAGCAACACACAGAAAAACCTCTTCCACTTGTAAATGCAAGATTTTCTAGTTGCAGATTTTATTGTCTCCTTCAATACCTGCTACACGTCCTTATGGGACAACTGCTTAAAAGGTATCAAGATAGAACTATCCAGGCTGTCACAGCAGCAAATTGCAATAAGCTAGGGTAACCCAGGTGTCCCTGATACTGTGTGAGCCCCAGAGTACCAGGAAGCTTGTGTAATTCCCTTGGAAATTCCATTAAAAGGGAGCCAACTCTGCCTGGGCCAAATGGGGGTCAGCAGAACTATCTTCAGTAATTCTTTCTAAATCTTTAGAAGTACCTTAGGCATCTGTGGAAATGCATAAAGGAACATTCCCATCCAAGGGAACAAGAAAGCTTCTGTCCTCCAAGCATGGCTGCAAGGATGTCAGAAACAGAATGTTTCCAATTGTCTGTTAAGTGGCAAGCAGAATGATTTGAAGTCTTTCCCACAACTGGACAAAATCCAGAGACACCTCTGTCCTGAATTTCCAAATGCAAGGATCCATCCAGAATCTGATGAGTCTGTCTGCCACTAATTTTCACTCTGACAAACTGTATGAGGCCTAAAGCATCAGAAAACGCTGTAATGCTAGCTCCCAGGCCATTACTGCCAACCAGTAAAGAGGGTATGACCTTGTATTCCCTTGTTTGTTCAGGTACCACATGACAGTGGTGTTGTCTGTGACTAATAAAAGAGGACCTGCAGACCAAAGGTGATGAAAAACTTTTAAGGTCTGAAACACTGCTAACACTTGTTTGACAAATGCTTACTGGATAAATAAAATAAAATAAATAAATAAAATCCAGTACTGCAATGGCAGCAGGTGCTGAGTCTAACAATATTTTTAAGTACCACTGAATCTTTTCTATTTTGGAGCCTGGTCAGTAGTGTCACAAGGCTCAGAATTCAATGAAACTCTCCTGCAGAAACAGCTTCTTGAAGACAGAAATCACTGAAATTTTTTGTGTACGTTGTCTTCTGGTAGAAAGGCCATATTTTTTTCTGTGTCCATCATACATCCAGGAAGATAATTCCTTGTGAGAGTGTGACACGGGATTTTTGTAGGTTCAATTTGAAGTTGGGAGCAACTGGAATGTGAAAAGCATCCTTCAAATCCACCATGAAACAGTGATCCAGAAGAAGGGGTAAGTGTCTGCAGAGTGAGCATTTTGAACTTGGGTAATTTCAGAAATATATTTAGGTACGACAAACCTAACACTAGTCTCAACAAGAACTCCTTAGATTCTGGTGTAAAATCCTTTCTCTTTTCTTTTTTTGTGATCAGGAATTGGAATAAGTTCTATGACTTTTGCTTGCGGCTTGTGAAGGTGAAGAGAACAGATGTGTCTGGTCTGACAGGTATGGGGGATTTCCTTAAAGGGAGGAGGATTTTCTGTCTACTGCTAAGAGTACCCTCACTGAATTATTCTCAGCACACTTGTCAGAGACTCTATGTGGCCAGGCTACTGGGATGAACAAAAATCTAGGAGGAACAAGAGGAAGGGACAGCATGCCCCAAGTCTTAGAATAGTCATTCTTTAGTAGGAGAATGATCGTTTTATGGTGGTGGTGGTGGGGGGGGGGGGGCAACGCCTTTGGTTTGGAAGCATTATCCTCCTACCATTTCCCCTTGGTACCCTGACTCTTGTTAAGGGGTGATGTCTGTTTGTTCTGCCTTTTGAAGTCAGACACTTTGTTAGGGTACTACTTGGGAATATGAAACATTCTAGACACGTTATCCATCAATTTTCTTCTATCATCCTATTGTTTGGTCCTGCTGCCACCTAGATTTTCAAACACAAATTCAGAACTTAAAGGAGAATTCAAAATCTCATTTTTTTAAATACTCAGAAAAATTCTGGTTATCTAACAAAGCATATATTCTCAATACTGTACAAGTAGCTGCATTTCTAGAAACGGTATGTTCATCTTCCAAGAAACTTCTCAAAGCATGTTTCAAAACCAGAGTCACATTAGAAGCAATCTAATTTATATAACATTTCTGTTTAGTTGGCAAAGATACAGCAAAGACATCTAAACTGTATGCACATTGCAAAATAAATTTCCACATGAAGCGCTGATAATTTAAACTTCTAAAGACTATACTAAAAGACTGAGACAACTATTTTCCCTGAGATTCTAACTACTTTCCAATTTTATCCTAGAAGCCGCGGTGGTACAGCGGTAGCGTTGCTGCCTCACAGCAAGAGTTCTCCTGTTCGATTCTCGGCTGGAGTGCCTTCTGTGTGGAGTCTGCATGTCCTCCCCGTGGTTGAGTGGCCTCCGAAAGACATGCGTGAATGGGCGTGCCTTTGCTGAAGGTTGGTCGTCGGGCTGGAAACTCGGCACCATAAAAATCGACTGCCTATCATTAGCGGACCGGAGATCTGCTGTGGCGACCCCTAACCGGGAAAAGCTGAACAGACAAATAGTGCAGACTTAGAAGAAGACATGTCTCTCTTGTTACAGTTGGCAGCTACAACTGGGTCAGCTGACTATAGAGCAAAGAGAGCTGTAAGATGAGTGTACACTGCATTTCTTAAAAGCTTTTTTAGTTACTGGCTCACTAACCAAAGGGATTTTACATACAGTTTTATAGACATCTTCTAAGGCTGGTAACATTACTAGAATTAGAAAAAGAACATTTTGGTACATCTACTTACTTAACTGAATAGGCTACTTAAAACTTCAACAAGATATCTTTATTCCTCCCACTGGGAAGGTATCAGAGAGAAAGTCTCCTAAATCTGCTAGCTAAAGTGGTCTTATCTGGACTAATCCACTGTACTCTGTTTCTTGTTAGACCTGCCACTTTCTGGGTCACAGGTGAGATACCAGACTTGACTCCAGTCTTCTGGATTACCTTTGTTTTTTAAGGTTGGTAACAGAGGAGGAACAGCCAAACCATTTATAATCTCATCCTCGATAAGAATGTAAGTTTATACAATCTCTGGCATTGCATCCAGTCAAATGCATCTCTAAACCTAGCAAGCATCAGTGAAATAGCAAACACTTGTTCAGGTTTTTCAACTTGTTCACCTTCCAAAGAATCAGAGTGGAAGGACTCAAGAGTGTTCACTACTGTCTGCATCACAGTCCCCATCATACCTCTCAAATGTCCAGATTTTTGGCTCATATTTTTGGTCTGTTCCTCACAAAATTTGTGGTTTTCTAGCACATCACTGGGATGATCTGCGGATTGAAGTCACTAAATAATTACATACATTTGAGTTTCAGACTTCAAATCGTTCAGAAAATGTGTGTTAAACCATGTTACTCTAGCAAATGTTTAAGTTTATAAGAGCAATATTTAAACTATGTTCCTATTTTTGGGCCTGTGTTCCCCCATTCTGTGAGGGTTTGTCCAGATTTCTTGCACTAAGAAGTTGAGCGGTATGGTGCCCATCAGCATCTGGTGCACTAGACTGATCTCTAGGGAAGGTAGCCCCATAGTAATTCCGAATGGGAGCACAGTCTCCAAGATTAGCCGACGTAAAACGCTCAGATAAGGAAACCACATCAGCCATATAACATGATAAGAACCTGTAATTGTCTGTCTTGTTGTGAGGTCTCTGTTTCTTCTTACTATACTACATGACAAAATATCTGTGGACAGATTATTACGTTTGGCAAGGGACATTTTACCCCACACCTTTCCTGCACTTAAAGGGATTAGTTCTCTCATACCTGTACAAGGTACTGGAACTACCCCAGAGAATGCATCTGACCCCAGTACTATAGAAGGCTGCAGGCTCACATCAGAGAGTGAGGGGAAAAACACTAGCCAGAACAATACACTGACACTATCACTATTAAACGCTGACTAAGGATAGCAATAATAGAAAATATAAACTATGTCCCCAGACAGCAAATAGGATTAAACTGCATAAAACTTAGAACAAACAGTTTAAATTGTGCTAAGCCTTGTTCTGCCATCTGCACAATGCAATGAACAACAGCTCACAAAGTTCACATTACCAAGTAAAATTCACATAGCCAAATAGTGCCAAAAATCAAATACATTTTCTAAGATCAAATAGAATTTTTTTAATACAGCTTAAATAAGCATTTACTTAGAGATTCCCTCACCTGAAATTAAAAATATCCACAGAAAATGCAAATAAAGTAATATGTGGTAAAATCGCTATATAAGGGTAAAAAATGCAACTGCAATATTAGATCAGTAGTACATATCATATAAATGAAAAGTGGAAAAACGAATTATTTTCTGGCCAGTACTTCCAGATAAATAACAGACACAAGAGGCGTAATTGTCAGCTGACCCCACAGAACTTCAGTTTCCCAGTACAAGTTTGAAAAGACCAATAACTGCTTAAAAGCAGTATTAACCATACAAACAGCACAGTAATAACTTTGAATTCTCACAGGAATTAGCAGTAGAAAATAGCAATACTATGAAAATAAAAAGTTAACAGACACACACAGATTTTTTTAATGCAGCGGAAGAAACTCATATGTATATATATATATATATATATATATATATATATATATATATATATATATATATATATATAATAAACAGGAAGAGACGCTCCCAGAAGGATCTTATCCGAGTGTGGAAGCTATAATCCACCAATGCAGGTAGCTGAGGAGATTCAGCTATGTGCTTCCTACAGCTACCAGTAAAAGACAGACTAAGTGACTTTCTGTGACAGGGGTTAGGCTTCCCTTGATGGGAAGGGCTTAGTCAATCCCCTGTCACAGATAGTCAGAAGAGGGGATTCTGAGCTTTAGAAAGCTGCCACTGTGGGTTTGTGTGCAGGCAGTGTCAATGATGAACATCAGGAAATATGTAAGCCAAATGATTTAACCACACAATTAGGCAAGTTTAAACACCAAACATACATACCCGTACAACTTACTAAACCTGCCTACAGGTAAAATCACGACGACTACACAACCTATGATCTCCTAATCCTACATATTACTATAAACTCTGGGGGAAAGGATATTACTGCTTACTCACAATAATTACCCCTTAAATTAACACCTTTGCCTATCCCTGATGATGATGATAATAATAATAATAATAATAATAATAATAATATGAACAAGGAGCTCAACCACACAAAGAATTGTATTTAAACAGAAGACAATGTAAGCACCCAGGCCACTGGGAGGATGCATGTAGGACTGTACTGGCAATGACTATAGATAACATAATTGTAAGTACTCATACAATGAGAAATCCTACAAATAATTCTGAAGTATTTGGCAGTCTGGCAGTAAGCACACAGAACTAAAGCTCTGAGTTGTTAATGAGCTGCTTCCTGTATCTAGGGTACAGAGTTTGATTCCTTCTACCTCAATTTGCCTACTGAAGGACTCTAAGCAATTCACTTAACCAGACAATGCCCCTGAGTCACCCCTAGCCTTTCAACAAACAGATTAAAAATAAATAAATACAATTTATAAATATCAATCAAAAATTACATGAAAACATACCTGACGTACAAATAACCAACTAAACAGACAAAAAAAAAACAATTCCCCAAATGCTTACAAATATAGTTAAAAATTAAAAAGTTTAACCACATTTAGCACAAAACAGCAGAATTATCTTAGTCCACCTGGAAAAGTAAGATTCTGTCAAGTACATTTCCCACCAAACTATGAAATAGTTTTAAATACTACTAAATTATCCAGGTATGTGAACACTCCATACTAGTAAATCCCTGCAATTTTATAGATTAGAAACAAAAATTCTAACACATACAATGGATATAAAATGTTTACACACCCCTGTTAAAATGCCAAGTTTTTGTGATAATCCACAATTTAAATGATAATTGCCATCATAGTGTTCAGAGACCACTTGTGAGGCATAAAATTGTCCTGCTTAATTTATCCACTACTATCCGGATCTCAAAATGTCCATTGCTGCTAGTGCATTGCGGTGGAAGAAATTGCCCATTTGCAAACTCTGACAACCTCTCGACATGATGAGGTAGAGAAGCAATTTAAATGAGCACCAATGAAATCCAGTTGCTAAGAAGGCTGCAGGCTGGATTTTTTGAAATTTATTAAGATGCCTAGAGATGTACAAAGGTTCATGGTGTAATCTCTTGCCTGTTCTAAAAGATGCCTGGTCATAGTGGTGAGGAGCCAGTCATCGAAGTACGAAAAGACTTGAAACCCTTGCAGTCTGAGGTGAGCTGTAACCACTGCCATGCATTTGGTAACACCCTGGGGGGTGTGGTGAGGTCAAAGAGCGGTGTTCTGAACTGGAAATGACTGGCTCCCAGCCAGAAGTATAGAAACCTCCTGGAGCTTATTTCCATTTTTATATGGTAATAAGCATCTTGGAAGTCTGCACATCTAGCTGTCTTTTTCCAAAAACAAAAGTATGGCTTGTACCGAGACCATCTGAAATTTGGTTTGTTGAACCGCCTTGTTGAACTGGCTGAGATCCAAAATGGGTCTCCAATCCCTTGTTTTTTGGGGCACTATAAAGAACCTTGAGTAAACCCCAGATCCTGTTTGGTCTGGTGAGACTTTCTGGATGACTCTTTTTTCAAGCAGGTTTTGAATTTCTAAGACTGCTGCTTGCCTTTGATTGGGTGGAACATCTGGGAGTTTTTTCTGGGATTTGGGATTTACAGATAATGGGATTTGGTAGCCTCTGGAAATTATTCCCTGCACCTACTTGTCCGAAGTTATTAATTGCCAGACTGGTAGGTGCAGGGACAACTGTCCCCCGAATGCCTCCAGAGGAAAGCAATCAGGCATCCATTCAGGGATGCTGATAAGAAGTTCCTGAGAAAGATTCTCTGGATCCCTGATTCTGTGGTCCATTTCTGCCTCCAGGGCGGCATCTTCCGTTACTTCCTCCTCTACCCCGGGGGAAGTCTTTACCTCGTGAGTCATGGAAAGGCCCCTTGGATTTTCTAAACCATAGTCTTCCACTCCTTTGGTTCCCTCAGTAAGGTCTCTGAGGAGTGGAGAAATGTTTGTCTACAGCTGATAGGGTCTTATCATCTTGCTCACTTCTGGCAAGAGTGTCTTTAACCTTTGGGTCAAAAAGGGTGGATCCGTCAAAAGAAGAATTAATGAATGACGCTTTAAATGACTCTGAAAAGTTTCACAAGCGCATCCAGGAGTGCCTTCTAATGGCTATACCTGAACCCACTGCCCTGGTCATCCCTTTGGCTGCATGCACAATGAGCCTCATGGATGAGTTGGAGATAGCATCTAGGGTTGCAAGCTGAGAGGAAACTTTGTCATGGACCTCTTCAGCCACTGCTCCTGAGAGAGTAGTTGAAAGTTCTTTAATCAAATCTGTCTGTAATCTGGTAAAGTACGCCATGTAATTCAAGGCCCTCAGAGCGAAGGTCGATGAAGCATAAACACACTTGCCAATTCTATGCAACATCCTAGACTCCGTGTTAGGAGGATGGATAGCAGGACTCTTTTCAGCAAGTTCCCTCTTGGTGGCAGTCACTACCACCATGGCATCAACAGGAATTCCCTGACAACAATATGGTTCTTCCTTTGGTGCTGATAGTACACGCTCAGGTCTCCTGGGGATTGGCAATATGGAGACGGGCATCTTCCACGCCTGCTGAGCAAGCAGTTTGATAAGATCATCAGCTGGCAGAGAGATCCAAGAAGTGGAGGGTTGGGCACGAAAAGCCTCCAGGTATACTGACTTCTCCACGGAAGGCTGGGTGGACAACCAGCCACCCCTCTGCTTCAGGATTTACACGATGTCCCCGAAGGAAACATCATCAAGGGGGTGACCTGGGTGAACCTTCCCCGTCATCGAACTCAGTATCTTCTGTGTAAAACTCTTCCGGGGAGTCCAGGTGCTTTCTCTTGCACTTCCTCTTCACAGGGACTTCCCCGGGGGGATGTTCTGGGGAAGTTTCCGAAGAGGAAACCACTAAAGTGGGAGTCACCTAGGACTTCTGTGCCTTCTATGCAGGGAGTGACACTAATGGTAGGTCAGGTCAAGAGGAAGAAGATGCATGTCCTGACAAGGATGGCAAGGCTGAGAATCCCCAATGGATAATGCCTTCTCCATCATCCAGAAGGCAGGTCCTCCCCGTAGAGGGATGGGAGCAGAGAACCAAAATAGACTGCTTCGGAACTAGGGTCACACCCCACATCGAGGAGACCGCCTCTGGAACAGGAGCCTGGGTCGACACTACAAGGACCAAGGCACTGACAGGCACAGAAGGCTCAGAAGTAACTGAAAAAGTGCCATGCATCTCGAACCCGACCAGAGAGTCCAGACCCTGGGAGGTCTCTGGTGCCAAAGTCTTGGTGAAACTCAAGACGGTACTCAGAACCGAAGTTGAAAGGGCTATCGGAATCGAGTCAGTCAGAGCTAGGAGTGTCAGAACTGAAGGCTCCAAAGGCTCATCTAGAGTTGAAGGAGGAAGGTATGAAAGGGTCATAAGATGGAGAGTTTCAAAGCCAGTTTGGCTCGGAAACGAAGGTAATCCTCTCGCCACAAGTAGGTGATCCACTAGCCTCATGATATCAGCTTCCAAAAGACTCTTAGCAGACCTCACCGATGCTGTGAAGGGAAATCTGGGTTGTCTCACTTTCACAAGTGGGGTTTCTCTGAAAGGGTCAACAAAAGGGGAATATGAAGTTCTTGGGAGCACAGGCATCCCCAGCTGCTTAGGTAACAATTGATCTGTTGGTACCGATGTGGAGGCTGTCAGCTCTGAAGCCAATTTTGTTGGTGTAGATAGGCTATCTGGTGCTGATGAACTCTCTGGCGCCGAGGAAGTTTTTGAAATTTTCTTAGTTCCAAAGCACTCAGAACTGAGGATGATCTTTTCTTCGAACCATGGGAGGAAGAAGTTTCTGCAATACTAGATTTCTCCTTGGAACCAGAGATGGCCTCGTCAAAGGGAGATTTTAAAAGTCCTTTCAAAATTAGCTTATTTTTTTCTCTCAGTCAAAGTTCGGGTAGAGAACCCATGACAAATCACACAATTTTCTTGCAAGTGAATTCTGCCAATACAGTAAACACATAGCGTGTGCCCGTCTGAATTGGGCATTTTACCCTCATGCTTTCTACACCTTTTGAATCCTGAGGTGCCTTGGAAGGTTTTCAGGGAGATTGTTTTTGGTCTGCCATTATCTGCTATAAGCAAAAGGAAGGAAACAAGTACGATTTTTCTTTTTTTTTTTTTTATAAAGGAAAAGAGAAAGGAAATTAATACCAGCTATGTTAATTGGTATTACAGGTAAAAAAGAAAGATTTACCAACTATGGTAAGGGACAGATTACTAATGATAATGGAAAGGAAACAGAGCTAATTAGAAGGGAGAGGTGAGGGTAGAAGTGCTAATAGAAAGAATCGCTAAGAAAGGTAGAAAGTTTAAGAAGAAAATTGAAAAACATTTACAATTTAACTGCTAAAGCTCGAGAGATGGAACGAACATGTCTGGTCTGTGAAGCCGGCAAATGAGATCTGAGGTAATCTCTGTGAAGATCATTATGGGTAGAGTCTAGCTCGAGAGTTTGGAGAACGCAAGCTGAAAGATATGGCCAAGTCGATTTCAAGGGTTCTGAACCGAAGCCACTGTCAAGGATTAGGTGAAGATTAACAACATCAGATCAAAAGTTTACAGATCTCATGGATCAGATCTACCTCATACACTCAAGCTAGTTCAAACAATTCTAGCAACACAACACTGACGTGAAATTGTGCAATCATATACTTCATGTTCAAATGTCCTTTAATAAAAGTAATCATATCATGAAATATGTAAATTGATAACTCCGGTAATGCCATAGTCGAAATAAGTCCTGATCAGTATTCCTACTACATACAGTAATAAATACCTTCCATCCCCCAACCACAATAGTGTAATGAAAATGTTTGCAAATAACCTTTAAAACCAGAAACACAAAATCTAGTTGAAACATATAATATTGTTTTAAAAAATTCTAAATAATAATCAAAGTGACAAATAAGGACTTTTCTAAAGAGGCTAGTAATCATTTTGTGACTTCTCAATAATGTCCTGATTTATTTATTTCAGTTTGATGATCGGGAAAGTCTACTGGACCTAAAAAGAGTCCGTTTTCAGTGGAGGCCCGGGAAGAAAAGCTCCAGTAACAGTGACATATATATATATATATATATATATATATATATATATATATACACACACACATACATACATATATACATACACAGCAAATAAGTCATACAGCTTTATGCAGCATTCTACAGTAAAAAAATTCTACATTGTACAATAATAAAAAAATCTAGCATGTGTACAGTCTAAGAGTCATTAACAGTGAATTACAATTGAAATTTTACATTCCACAATAATAGTAGTAAAAATCTAGCAACAGAACAGTCTAAGGGTCATTAACAGTGAATTACATTTGAGAATGAGAAATTGTTGGAAATAAACTATTAACAAATTTGGAGGTTAAGGAGGAGTAGGAGGGCAAATGATGTGAGTGTAAAGATGATGCACAGAGTTAGAAGGTGGGTTTTGGTATAGGAGGGTCCTACGCGGGGAAGGAGCAGAGGCATTCCCACTTTGAAGATAGGTAGGAATGGAGGAGGGATTTAAAGTTAGAGTGGTTATGAGTATTTCTAAGGGAGCGAGGAAGAGAGTTCCATAGTTTAGCTAAGGAGCAGGATAGCAGAGTGTGTCCAGGTGGCCGTAAAGGTTTGTAGATTTTGAGCAGGTTCTGATTTTCTGACCTAAGTGAGCGATTAGAAATATAGGTGGTTAAGGAGGTGGAGAGAGAGGGACAGGAGGATGGGTTAAATATAAACTTACGGGCAGTGGTGAGTTTAAGGTGGTTTAGACAGTTGGGAAGCTTGAGCAATCGCAGGGAGTGGAGGGAGATGCAGTGATGGGACGAGTTCCTAGAGTTGGTGTCGAATTTGCAGATTTTATTGTAGCAGGTTTCTAATTTAGTTTGAAGGCCAAGCTGAAGATTCAAGAACAGAGGAGCGCCATACATTAAGGCGGGAAGAAGGTATGTGGAGGCAGTATAGGAGTCCTAATTTTGTTTTTTTTTTTTTTATGTTAGTTTGGATGTGGATATTGAATTTTAGATGTTCGTCAATAATAACACCAAGCAGCTTGGTTTGAGGGACAATTTCAATGGGGATGTTATTCTGCCTTATGATCTTGAAGGAGTTTTTATCAATGGGGGAGTGTTTAGATGGGGAAAAAAACATTAATTTGGTTTTAATGGCATTAAGGGTAGGTGGTTGTTTTGCATCCAGGTTTCAGTATCTGAGAAAGCTGACTAGGTTATCTGCAGAAGGTCGGAAGGGGTGTCAGCTGAGCAGATGATTGGTGAATCATCTGTATACTGGATTAGTGTAGAATTGCAGATGGAGTGGTGGCAGTTGTGATGATAGCTGGTGAACCAAGCTATGGTGGAAGGGGAGAGATTGAGGGAGGAGAGTTGTGATAGGAGTATAGGGTGGGAGATGGTGCCAAAGGCTTTGGAAAGGTCTAGGAACAGCATTGATACGATTTTGCCGGAGTCATGAGCATGGTTAATGGACTCAAGAAAGGAGAGGAGTGCAGTGATGGTACTGTGGCCAAGACGGAATCCGTGTTGTGTGGGGGTTAGGAAGTTGTTTTGTGTTAGATAAGGCATCAACTGTGAATGCCAAAACTGCAAACAATAAAAACTGCTAATATTTAAGTTTGGATTAATACATATTCCTGTAACGTGTCTGCCATCTCAGAGCTGGTACAAGGACACGACTCCTCACTCATGTACTGTATTACATACACTCATATACTTTGGATGAGAAAGCCCTAACACTAATGTCATAATTTTATTTTCAACAAATATGTCCGAAGTAGAGCTATTTAATTGCTGATTTCCATTTAAAAGAATGGCATGGAAATGGTCTCTATATTACGGCAGAATGGTACAAATAAATGATGGCGCTGTATATTATAACGCATAAGTAGTACATAAAGTGCTGCCTACATTATTAGAGTGGGTGTGTAACATTATCTCATTTAAAACACCAGCAACTGCAGTATCTAAGCTGAAATATTACTAAATGGAGGCATCAACCTTAGTTGGAAATATCCTATCAGAATAACTGCAGCTGTGCTTCTTCAAATAGTTGCCTATATCAAATTATATCTCTTCCTGTTAGGGATAAAAATAAAACTGGTAGTAACAGATTACTGGACTGGGTAATTACTAATTCTTGTAAACTCATACTTTCAGGAAGCATACCACACAAGAAGCCCTGCATCATCATATGTCTGCCTTTTTCATGGGGTCCTTCTGTAATTCTGGGACCCACAACTGAGAGCCCCAGCATTATGGGAAAAAAAACAATGAAATTGAAGGAGGACTGCAAATACTAACAATCTCTGCTCTACTTTAAATTTATTTTTGCAGGGGGGCAAGCCCCTCTGCACTTCCACACTCTACTACTTACATATATACAAATTCACAGGTTGTTATACTCTGGAGAAAAGAGAATATTCCGAGACACAGCAGTCTCAGTCCTAGAATGTGCATGTCCACATATTCATACAATCAGTCCTATTATTCCGTGGCTCACACTAGAGAGTCCCTAAACTTAAAACAGTTAACTTTTGTATGGTTTGGAAATGGGGCAGAACTTGCACACTGAGATTTGTCTGTAAATAGTTTTGACCCAAATTAAGAAAGCAAAACTCCAACAGTTACACCATTAAAGTTTAACCTGCTGACTCACATCACCATAAACACTTTGAATGATTATGTATATGCTATGCCACAAGGGGTTGCCTGACAATGCAGTAAGTTCTCTTGGCCAAGTTGCTTTGGGTTGATTCGACCATCATGCTGTACTATAGTAGGATATTACTTGCTCAGTAATACTTTTTCAAACATAGGTTGACCAACAGTAGTATATGCTTTATATATTAACACTGCATAGGTCATTCTGCTGTTTTCTGCCTTAATAAACAGACATATTTTTTACCTGCTCTGTAATTCAGAGGGGTATCATTAGTTGAGAACATACAGTTGGGTAAGAACTTACCATAACAGTAGATGCCTTGCTTATCACTGCTGTATTCCTTAGAACAGGGATATCCTGCAGAAGACAGCCATATGTCTAGCCAGCATACCAAAGCCTGCCCTTTGTATGTGCCATACATCGGATGCATGCCCTATGTACGACAGATAACATACATAAGTGACATATGAGCAATAAATCCTAAGACTTGACTAGCCCCAGGAGGACAAGAGCAGCAAATGAGCAGGAGAAGAAAAATGATACCTGTACATCCAGAAAAAGGAAAAGAAAACCCCTAGGCCAAAGGGAGAAGAAAAAAACCCAAATGGGGGAAGAAGGGAGGGATGGAATACTACAACAGTAATAAGTAAGACATCTACTGTTGTGGCAAGTTCTTGCACAACTGTACTATGCCTTTCCTTAATCACTGTTGTATTTTGTTTTAAAATCAGGAGAGTATTAGAGCTACTGTGAAGAATGGGAGGAGGAAGAAGAAGGAAATGTGGAAGCCTCCAAAACCCAATGGAGGATGGACCTAGTAAACATTAGTTCTGGCCCTTAAAATCACATCCAACTTGTAGTAAAACTATGCAAAGACGACCAAGCAACAGCTTCAAAAATGGGTCTAGTATTGAGACCCTTAAAAACGGTTCCAGAAGAGACAATCGCCCCAGTAGAATAAGAACAAGCAGAAGCAGGATGCTGTTTGCTATGAAAAGAAGGACAAAAGGAAATGGCCTTAGTAATCCAAGAAGAAATGCTTGCCTAGAAACTGCCAAACCTAATTTCTTATCCTGAAAAGAAACAAAAAGTTGCTAATAATATCTTTAATCTTGGGCAAATAATATTTGAGCTACACATGCAAATCCAAAGAATAGCGCATCTTCTCACTACTATTTTGAGGAGGCGGAAAAAAAAGGAAGACAGATGGTCTGATGCAAAGACACATAACTGATCACTCTAGGCATAAAGGTAGGGAACTGGTTCTAAGTGATTCTCCGTCTCTGAAGAAAACTAGGAAAGGAGGAACTGACATAAAGTCTTGAAGTTCAGAGTCTTTTGACAAAAGTCAAAGCCACAAACAGGTACAGAATTCTAAAGAGGAAGAACCTGCTGGCTCAAAAGGTGACGAGTCATTTCACAGAACAAGAGGAGGAACAACTGCAATTCTAAAGAGAAAATAAGGCTGTATTTGAATAATATGCCTGAGTTTAGAAAGACTGCTGTTAAACAACTATTTTGATAGCTCATGAGAATAAAAACTTTTAGCAGAACAATTTAGACAACAGAAAGTAGAAAGAGATCTTATGGAAGTATAAGAGACATTTTGGAAATTTTATGAACATTTGTTAAAGAGGAGGAATGTGGAAATCAAGAAACAGCACAAATGGAATTATTTATCAAAGAATTATGCCAGGATTAGAGGAACAGGAGGCTTAACAACTAATAGTTAAAATAGGAGGAGATGAGATAAAAACAGTGATGTTTAATCAATCTACAAGAAGTCTCCAGGAAAAGATGGTATTCCTGTGGAAGTTTGAAAGTTAGGAGGAATTTGAAAGTTAGAAAGGAAAACAGTGATAAAGCTCTAGAAGATTTTGTTTTAACAGTACTTTGAAAGGAGGGGAAGCACTAGCAACAAATGTAAAATAAATAGCATCTTGGAGGAAAGCTGTAGTGTCTGTATTACCCAAAAAAGAGTAAAGACCCATCAGACCCAGACTCATACAGACCCACTTCAATTTTAAACCATGATTATAAAGTGTTTATGACTATATTAAATAAAAGAATGACAAAGGTTTTGCCAAAACCTGATAGGTATTGATCAATGCGGTATTGTGGAGGGGAAACAAACATCTGTCAACATTAATAGAACAATGATGATCCAGAGGGAAGCAGAATGCAAGAAAACACTACTGGTGGATCTTGATACAGAAAAACCATTCGACAAAGTAAGCTGGGATTTTATGAGGAGAACAATGGAAGCATTTTGATTTCCTGATACAATAATAAGGTTAATTACGAGGATATATGAAGTACTGAAGGCAAGAATTCAAGTGGGAGGATTCCTCTTTGGTAAGTTGCTATTGAACAGAGGAACCAGGCAAGAGTGTCTTCTTTCCCCTTTGTTATTTGCTTTATATTTACAGCCAGTGGCAAAGAAAATAAGGGACAAAACAATTCAATGATATAATTGGTGTAGCAATAAAGAAAAGTTGGCTTTATTTGCAGATGATATTATTTTGTACTTGATAAATCCAGAAAAGGGTATTCAGATAGTTTTGTGTTTTTTTTTTCAAGATATAAGATTAATGAGGATAAAACAAAGCTCAAAGCCATAAATAATGTATCCACTCATAGCACAAGATCAAGTATTTAGGAATATGGATTAAACAGGCATCTGTTATGGCAGCTATTGATACATGGAAAGAGACTAAACAAAATATAATACAAAAGCTAAGAAAATGTAAGTTCCTGTTAATGGATGTGGATAGTAAGATAAAAGCAAAGAAATGTTTTTAGTCCCTTTAGTTTTATATACACATACATACATACATATATATATATATATATATCAAGAGAGAGAAAGAGAGATCGGGTATATTTTTTATCAACTACAGGAAATGTTGTGGATAATAATTAATAAAGAGTTGAAGGAATGTATCTGGGATGGAAAGAGGCAAGAGTTAAGTGGGATACAGTGATCCTCCAAATAGAAAAGATGGTTTAGTATTACCTAATTTGAAGGGATGTTTAAGAGGTACATGGTTAAGGCTCTTAAACATAATGCAGACAGAAGGTTATAATTCAAATTTCAAGAAGGGTCAAAAATATGAAGACAGTGAGATCTTGGATTCAGATCCTTAAGGAGAATAATAAACCTCATATACAATATTATATTCCTAAAGTTAAAGAAGAATTCTAAGAATGAAGCCAACACATGAATGGAGAAAGGAGATTTTACTAATAGATATGACTGCAAGTAGGGCTACATAAAACAAGAAAGAGGGGCTGAATTTACTGCAGAAAACTGGCAAAGAAACCAAGGTACTGACAGCAAATAAAAGACAAAAAGGTAAACAGTTTGGGATGAGGCCAAGAAGAAGTAGTAGTATGGACTGCAGATTGGAGACTGTATGGCCTATCAGGGATTGAAATCAGAGTATAGCAAACAGAAAGGGATAGAGGAGTCCTTAGTGAAAGACCTGCTAAGGTAGAATTTTTAGTAGAGTTTAGAACAGAAGCTGCTATTAAAAGAGGGATATTTATAGGGCAAATAAAACACTGCATACTTACTATAGGAATCAATCACAGGAGGTTCGAAAGGGTTGGGAATAGAGATTAAAAACACAATTTAAAAGGAAACAGGTTTTTTCTACAGGTGCAT
The DNA here is from genome assembly GCF_019279795.1 of Protopterus annectens. Classification (NCBI taxonomy): domain Eukaryota; kingdom Metazoa; phylum Chordata; order Ceratodontiformes; family Protopteridae; genus Protopterus; species Protopterus annectens. The sequence goes on from NC_056737.1 coordinate 1,261,970,290, forward strand.
AGCAAATATTAAAGGTATGATGGGGAAGAAAGTGGTAAATGAATATTTTGGGGGTTTAATGTGTTGGCAGATATGAAAAAATCCCTACAGAGAACTCTTGTCAGAAATACTGGGGAAGTAAATTGCTGTAACTAAGAAAATTATTCCTCTGAGATGGAACACATGATCTGAATTGTTTAGACATAGTAAAGCCTTGTTAAGTTTAATTCCATTGTTGTAAAAAAAGCAATCACTAGTAAATGGAAATCAAAATCTAAACCAACTCTATTTGAAGTACTGAATATTGTAGAAGAGTGATTCTTAGAAAGGGAAGACAAAAAAATTACACAGAAATAAATGGAAATTCTGGGGAAAATACACACAGAACAAAATTCAGGAGGAAAAGGGAGTTAAGGGATGGCAGGAATTGAGTGATTTATGTAATGCTGGACTTTGATTGGAAGGGGCCCTTCTGCCCCTTGTGAGAGAAGTGCGCTGACTGGAACCTGTCTGGTAAAGGGTGATTGGTCTAGTGTTTGGAGTAAGCACCATCACTGGTTCTTTTGAGATTTAAGTGTTTTTTTTTTTTTTTTTTTTTTAGTTTTTAGCTTCTGGTATTTAAGCCCTGTGTTTCAGCAGGTTTCAGCTTGTCCGAACCAAAAATAACAGAGGTAGGCTACTAGCCACAACTCTGAGCTGAGATAACCAACAATTCTGAGCTTCCTTAAAACCATAAGTTGCCTATTTTTGCATGATTATACAATTTACTGCACTTCTTATTGTGTTCTGCTTATTTAATACTGCATTTTAATACTGTAAACTAAACTGCACTGTTTGTACTGCATTTGTCTGCCTTACTGTGCCTGTTAAATCATATTTTGTTGCTGTTTTCACTGTTGCAAAGCTTTGTTTGCTATTTTCACTGTTTGCAAAGTGACTGTTGCTACTTTTCAATGTTTGCAAAGCATCTGTTCTGTTTTTTTCTGTTTTCCCACCAAGCAGTGTTTTAAACAGTTTGTTGTGTATTCTTTAGTGTCTTGTTGCTGTTTTTCTGCTGTTTAAACCATTTTAGTGTCTTACCTCTGTTTAAATCAATTTTAATGTTTCCCGCCTAAATGAGTGTAGCTAGTAGCTGTAGCATAGTCCAGATACAGGTTTGCTGCATCCAGGTCTGTTTGTAGTGGCTGTTGTATTCTGAGCACATTTTCTAAGCCCTGTTTGTTTGCAAGAGGCGCTTCTGCAACCTTGCGAGAGAAGTCTGCTGACTGGAACCTCTTTGGTGAAGGGTGATTTGTCTACGTCTTGAAGTAAGCACCCTCATTGGTTCTTTTGATTTTTTTTTAAAAGTTGTTTTAAGTTTTTTAGTTTCTGGTATTTAAGCCCTGCATTTCAGTAGGTTTCTGTTTGTTTTCACATTGCACAGTACCACTCACTGCCACACAACTGTGCACCATAGCCAGAAAGATAATTTCAACAATTTTTCCCTTAGATACAGCTGTAGTACATTAGTGTAGTCCTCATCTTTAGTACATCCCCAGTCTAAGAAGTATTGCAAGTGAGCTGTGACCTATTAGACCACCAGCCAAAAACCCTGTCAGAAATATCCATCTACAGAACACCTCCTAGATCAGTCCTGAAAGCACTCCCTTTGTGATAACAGTTCTTCAAACTTTGCATTATAGACAGTTGGAGTACCCCTGTTTCTCCTACCAGCCTTGTTGACTTCGGTCTCCTGAGGCAGTGTAGCAACTGCTTCATGTACACTGACAACCCTCTACTAATAACTCACTCTAGTACAGAGTATGTCAGCTGTATCTACACCAATAATCTTGAATCCCTGCTCTCTTGCACTGAATAACACTGTAGAGGTTGTCAACTTACCCACCACTACTCATTCATGCACATAGTACGCATCCAGCCCATAAATCAACATGCACAGAAGCTGTTCAAAAAACTTACTGAAACACCAGACACCTCAAAAACAAAAGACTGCTACAACTAACACAGTTCCCACAGCACCAGGACACATGACAACACCAGTGTCTCATCTAACAAGCCCTTAAGGCATAACACTCAAAAAACAAATTTTCTTGTCATTGGTGATTCCACAGTCAGATACACTATGTCCCAATCAATCACCAGGTTAGATAAGCAGAAAGTCATGGTCAGTTGCCTGCCCGGTGCCAGGGTTCATCAGATCATGCATGCACTCAGGTCTCTTGGCAAATAAGTACCATTATGACTCGGTCATAGCCCATGTTGGAGTGAATGACCTGAGATGTACCTCATGGCACTATATGAAGACATGATCGAGTTCTCAGAGTATGTGTCCCAGCAGGTATGTCCCTAACCTTGAGGAGCATATTACCCTCACCCAGAATGCTGACACAGTATAAACAAAAAAATGATTAATTTCAATAACTGGCTTAGTTTTTGGTGTCATTCAAAGGGGATACAGTTTTTGTCAGCCTGGCATGACATGGTCGACAAACCTTGCTACTTTGTCAGAAAGTTTGCACCTGTCACCATTAGGCTTTTGGCTGCTGGCAAAGGCTCTTGCCTCCCCCATAGTGCCTTTTTAGGCAAGGTCTCAAAAACAAAATTGCCAATGTAAAAATTGCTAACCATAACAAAATAAAGGTTATGCTACTAAATGCTAGTAGCTTAAAACAAAAACTGCACACCCTGGAAGCACTCCCATCACTGGAGGATGCAGATGTCTGTGCAGTCACAGAAACCTGGTTCAAGGACTCAGACAGTACCCCAGCCTTGCAAGGCTACAATGTCTTCCACACCTTCAGATCGCAAAATGAACATGTGAGCACCAAAGGAGGTGGTGTTTCTACCTATATTAGAGATAAATTGACCTCCCGACTAGTTAGACTGGGTATCACCATGGAGTTACTCCAAGTTCAGATTACTGTGGGTAAGACCCTCACTCAAGTTATGGCTAGTTATAGATCTCCCTCCATGGGTTATGATGTGCACAAGGCCTACTTGAACAACTAGAGTCAATCTAAATATTGCCAAACACTATGGTCATGGGGGATTTCAATTATCCCACCATCAACTGGAAAACCTACTCTAGCCCTAACTCATTAGTACAAAAGTTCCTTGACTTTGTTAACTCAAATGACCTGGAACAAATTGTTCTAAATCCAACAAAAGGAACAAACATACTAGATCTGGTTCTCATTACCATGACAAACAGATGCACCAGCACAACTGTTGGACCCTCATTCGTTAAATCTGACCACAAATCAGTTGCCTTCAAACTAACACCAGAACTCACAAAGGGTGAAGTCAGACTACAAAAATACAACAAAGCAAACTATACCCTCCAAGGGAAAGGTGTACATGCATTCCAAGCCCTACCACCAGCTGGAAGTGGTAACTACACCAAAGCTTACACTAAAGCCCTGTACAATACTTGTATAAGTACATAGACTCAGCAATTCCAGAGAGAATCAAAGCCAGAGCACCAAGTAAAAAAAAAAAGCCACCCTGGTGAACATCCAGCATCGACAAACTTTGCAGCAAATGCAAAAAGTTGCTGTTTAAGAAAACTAAGGTGAGGTCCCAACAATGGGAAAGCACCCTCTTCAGCCTCAACAGGCAAATAAGACAACATGTCAAATCCTCTAAGGGTAACTTTGAGAAAAACTTAGCAATCACAGCCAAGGATAATCATAAGGCCTTTTACAGCTACGTATATAGCCTAAAAGGTAGGACCCAAGCATGTGCCGAACTAGTGACTAACTGTATCATACACACACACACTGATTCCGCAGACACAGCAAACCTGCTCGTGGACTGATATGGTGAAAGGTTCACTCTCTTATCCCCTCCAAACTAATCAAAAACTTTTCCCCCAACTTCCCCCACCCTACATATCTAAAGAGCAGGTCATGAAAGCCTTATCTAAGGCAAAAAACACAGCATCTATACGACGAGACGGCATCCCAGAGTGTCTTCTAAACAAACTAAAACATGAACTAATATCATCATTAAGTACTCCATTCATTCACAGTCTAACCACTGGCTTTATTCCTGCAAAATGGAGAACAACAACAGTTAGTCCCCTTCACAAAGGTGGTGTAGCAACAGATCCAGGGAATTATAGACCCATAAGTCTGACCAGGCTCATCTGTAAAGCCATGGAACATATATCATCGACTTCATAAATAAAGACATAGGTGACAGCCAAACCCTGGATCTGACCCAATTCAGCTTCGTCAAGGGCAGATCCTGCCTGTTAAGACTAGCAGATTTCTTCAAAAATGTGACTTGGCAAAGGCCTTTGACACAATCCCACACTCAGCCATTACCAATAAACTTAGCAAACTGAATGCAAACTCCTTTGTTGTAAGATGGGTTGCCAAATAGCTCACAAACCATTCATATACTGTCAAAGTGGGTGAATTTACATCAGCCAACAGACATGTCACCAGCAGGGTGCCACAAGGGTCAGTGTTGGGCCCCCTACTGCTTGGTATATACTTCTCAGAAGTTCAGGCCAAAACTAAGGGGCTGTGGCTGAGCAAGTCTGCGGACGACTGCAAACTGGGTGCAACTATTGGATCCTCAAAAGATGTCAGTGTACTTCAGGAGGGTCTTACGCAGACCAACGACTGGTGTCTTAGTCCCGGTTTCAAACTAAGTTCAAAGAAATGCATCATCATTCCTTTCGGTAAAAACAATGTCCCTTCACACTGCCAAATTAACAATACTCTAAGTATCTACGAAGTGGTAAGAGATCTGGGATCACAAACAGACTGCAACATTAACTTTGACCACCATGTGTCTACTGTAGTAAGGAAGGTTTTCTACGTAGCACACTTGATTAGCAAAAGCATAATCTCTAGAGCAAAGGAGGTTACAACCCCTCTATATTCATCACTAATCAGGCCCATAACTGAGTATAACGCCCTTTTCGGCATGTACCATACAAAGCACCTGCAGCAACTGAAGAGACCTCAGAGGTTTCTAATTAAAAAGATCAAGGGACTCCAGCACATGCCTTACACAGATCGACTAAAGTCCTGTCTCTATACTCAGTATCGTATAGACTTCTTAGAGAAGACTTATGCCTAGCTTACAGAGCAATCTCCGACCCAAACCAAATGAATTTGCTGCACATCCATAAATGAAACGGGACTAGAGCTACTCATTCCAGGGACCTAAATATGGCCTACAACTTGAATAGGACATGCTAGAGGGACAGATTTGTCTCCCACTTAGTGCCATGTCTTTCGAATAGGCTGCCAATTCATGTAAAGAAGAGCACCTCTATGGCACTGTTCAAAAGGAACCTGGACGAGTGGATGGGCACCATAAATTCTTTCTGGGAATAGTGTCCACAACCCTCCTGGACATGGGCAGTCATTACTAAATACAATCCTAGGTACTGACTAGAATATCTATTGTATTAGACTGGGACGAAACAGCTAGGCTTGAAATGACCTCCGGGTCGATAGCCTAGTAACCTCCTATGATCCTATGAAAGACACTTGTCATAAAGAAAACATGTAATGTATAATGTGTGTAAATGGAAAAAAATGTTAATTTGGTTTCTTTTCTATTAATGTATGTGCACTTACATCTTATGTGACATTTTAGTAAACAAGTTTTAAAACAAAAGGTAGCTGGGTCAGTCTTTCAAGAACTAAGTTCAGGTCCCAGGAAGGAATCAGTTTTCTTGGAGGCCTAATATGAAAGATGCCTTTCAGAAGCTGTTTAACCTCAAATGTAGAGGTGAGTGGTAGATCCAAAGGCAGATAAACAGAAATGGTTGACAAATGAGCTTTAACAGAGAAGTATGCCAAACCGGAATCAAGCAACTCACAAATGAGAACAGTAGGCGTACTCACTAAAAGAGGGTCTTGTTCATTGCTCTGACACCAAGAAGAAAAGTTTTTTCCACTTTGCAACATAAGATTTTCTAGCAGTGAATTTTCTGGCTTCTTGCAAAACCCTAAGCATGTCCTCAGAAAACTGGTGCTTAGAAGGAAACAAAACACTATCATCCAGAGAGTCATCTGCAAGGTGGGAAGATGAGGGTGACTTAGAGGGTCTTCTTTCTGTGTGAGCAGATCTATCCTGGGGGGTAACTTGTAAAGATTGCCCCTGGCCATGTGAAAAAGAAGGTGAAAACAATGCTGTCTGTGCCAAAAAGGAGTCGCTAGCAAAGATTTTGGGCCTGTCCTGCATGATCTTGTGTATGACTTTTGGCAACAAAGGAAGAAGGGGATATACCTACAGGAACATTCTTTTCAAGAAAAAGGCATGGTATCCAACTTCCAAGCCAGATGACTTGGCACTTTGGAATAGAACTTGGGGAGTTGTCTATTCTGAGAGGAGGCAAAAAGATCTAACTGAGGTGTATCCCACCGATGTACAAGGTCCAGGAAAACCTCTGTGTGAAGCATCCACTCATGAGGATCTGCTCAGATTTTCTGCCACAGCAGTGTGTTCTGAGAGAATGTAGACCTCCTGAAGAATAAAGTAATGGGGGATGCTAGAATCCCATGCTATGAGGGCTAGTCTGCAAAGACAGTAAGACTTTGTTTCCTTCTGTTTGTTTACGTACCACACGATTGTGGTGCTGTCTGTGAAAACTATGAGGGGACCTGAAGTCCTAAGGTAATGCAGAGCCTGAAGGGCCAGGATAAGAACTTTCACTTCCCTCATGCTGATATGCTCTTTTACCTCCTGTGGTCACCCAACCCCCTGAACCCCGATGTATTTGGAACAATCCCCCAAGCTAAGTGTGAATTATCTATAAACACTTTCTGAGTGGAGGAAAGTACCTTAAAGGGAAGACCTGGATTTTCACATATCTGGGTGATCTACCACTGAAATTCCTTCCTTAAGCAAGGTAAGAGAGGAATGTGAAAATCCAGACAGTGACAATGCTGAAGTCAAAGTGCCTTAAGATACCACTGGAACTTCTGCATATGGAATGATGTGAAGATCCGAAAGGATAGATGCTGAAATTATCAAGAAAAGGACAGTAGTATTGCTGGGACTGAATTCATCCCAAAGGTCTGCTGAGTACCTTCACGTGGTGGACTCTTTTTTCACAAAATCTCACCAAGATGACAATAACATATTGACTGTATCTTAAATAGCGCATATTACAGACAGACTTAGAATAAAAAAAAAAAAACAGCTGGGTACACAAGTCCAAGGATAAAACAGTGCCCAATGCTGGTGTACACTCAGTGCCAGAACTGGAAAAAAATGGCAGTGTAGAATCCTATCCTCAAGACATGCAAACATTCTTACTATGTGGTTAGGGAAGGCTCAGGGGGGAGAACAGCTCCAATGTTGTAGAAGATAGTAGTATTCCACAAAAACAGAAAATCTGACAGGCTCCAAAAGAGCCATAAATATGGTAGAATGGACTATTAAGTATAAGGAAGAAATTATGTATTGTTACAATTAAGAAAGAAACCAAGAATTTCAAGATAGAACATATTCAGAAAGACTGAAGCAGTAATTAGAGGAAAGAAAAATACTTGCATATGAAAAGCTGTAAAAAGCTTCAAATAATAATGTATGTTCATTAATACAACAGATCCAAGAAAAACATTACATAAATGAAACTTTGGGCCACCTGGAAAGAAGTGACAAGTACAAAAATATAAAGGGGGAAAAAAGATTTTTCAAAGGTATACAAAAAAATGGGCATGGGAAAGAAAAAGAGCCAAACTAATGAGTACAAAAAAGGAGCTCCAAAGACATCTGAAGAGAAATACAGGCACAGCCACCTGGATATGGAAATGTTCACAATACAAAGCAACAAAAAAACAAACAAAGGGAGTAAAGCGGATTAATAAGGTAAAAGTTAAAAAATAGAAACTGAAGTCATGGATTGTCTGCAAAGCAAAGGATTTACTGTAGAAAATCTAACACAAGCATGCAGCATGATGGAACAATGAGTCCCTAGATTAAGAAGAAGCAAGTAGAGCAGGAGGAACCTGAAGAAGTAGAGACATGGGACAATGGAATAGATTGGATATGGTGAAATATTTATTCAAGGGAGAAAGCCAAACTAATCAATATAAAGAAACGCAGCACCAAATGCATTTGAAGAAAAATACAGTGAAAATTTCACAATGCAAAAAGTAAGAAAACAAAAGGGGAAAGAGCAGAAAAGAGAATTAGTACGGAAAAAGTCAAACAAACACAAAATGAAGTTATAGATTATCTGCAAAGTGAAGAATTTAGTGTAGAAAATCCAACACAGGTAATGCCTCAGTATGATAAAACAATAAATCCACAAATTAGGGAGAAACAGATAGAGCGAGAGGCATTTAAAACTTGACAGATGATGATGATGCAGAGTGTTCTGTAGCAGACCGGTTCAAAAAAGTTCACTTGAAGTTGCACAGCAAGGGAAGAAGCAGGAAACAGTGGTATCTTTGTCACAGATAATGTTGAGGGGTGATGGGCCAATGAACTCCCATATGAAGGCGCAGCAGATGAAGCAGGGCACATTTGGCAAGGATATGCAACAGGAAGATGTTCTAGAACTTTCTGTACAATACCTGAGGAAATGGATAGCAAAGAAGGTGTGCCCAGTCTAGAAGAAAATGATCTAAGGGAAAATCTGCTATATTTAAAAGAGACAGATTTAAATCAATGAAAGAAATAGATTACACAAAGTAAATGTTCCTTCGGCTTTTCCCGGTTAGGGGTCGCCACACTCCAGTCCGCTAATGATTGGCAGTAGATTTTCACGGTGCCAAGGTGCCAGCTTGACGCCCAACCTTCAACAAAGGCACGCCCATTTACGCATGTCTTTCGAATGCCACTTGACCGCAGGGAGGACATGCAGACTCCACACAGAAGGTGCTCCAGCTGAGAATCGAACGGGAGAACCTCTTGCTGTGAGGCGACAATGCTACCGCTGCACCACCGCGGCTACAGTAGATTACATAAAGTAAATAAGATGATAAAATGATAGGAGTTTAGTCAGCAGGTGAACACAGTACTTAGAAATAATAAAAATTATTGTGATATAAGAGAAATAAACAGAATATATTACTGTGCAGCTACATCAAGAACCAATAACGTCTTATCAGAAAAATATAGAGTAGTAAGGAAAAGGAAAGGAAGAAATAAAATGCCACCATGAACACAAATAGAGAAAATTATAAAGCAATTAAGACAAAAGTATTACTATTAGAACACAGAAACGGGAACAGATCAAAAAAGACAGACATTAAAAGCAATGCACAGTATCAGAATAGACCAGGATCTATGATACACTGTTGCAAACAATAAATTAAAAATATCAGCACATGGAGAAAAAACTTGCAGATAAATATAAAGGAAAAGTGCAAAACAAGCAACTCACTTATGACCTAAAAAAGTTTAATACAGAAATGGGAAACAAAGCAAAAGGAAAAGGAACACAACCAAAAACAGAAGAAATAGACACGTTTTGTAGAAATATTCACGAAGACACTGTGGAACGTAACAAAGATGCACAATGGACAGAACAATTAAAAGAAAGAGCAAGGAATTCTAATACAGAGGATATGAAATGGTATAAAGTAATGGCCAGAGAAATTAAAACAAAATTAAGAAAAGCCCCTAACGGGAAAACGCCAGGCCCGGATGCAATACCTAACTTTTGGCTAAAAGTATTAACATCTTTTCACAAAGATTTAGCCCTGAGTAAGAATTACTTGTATGCAAGGGTAACAAAAGAAAATCACATCGAACAAAGGATCGTTTATTGGTAAATAAACCATAATAGAGAATTGTAAAAAAGGGAGGAATCTAAGCATGATATAGTTAGATTCCAAAAAAGCATTTGACAGCATCCCACATTCATGGGCTTACAGATGTATAAGATACACCCAGCATTGTTCAATTACATTATAATGACCATGAAACAGTGGCAATCCACTCTGCAGTTAAGCCATGACAAAGGACAAATTATTTTCCCAGTGATAAAAATTTGAAGGGGGATATTTCAAGATGATTCTCTGCCACCACTGCTCTTCTGTCTTGCTCTTAACCCATTAAGCTTTTTACTTAAGATATTAGGCCATGGTTACAATTTGGCTCCCACAAAACAACATTATTTAAAGACTGTTCCTCTGTGTTTTGTGGATGACTTAAAACTGTACAGCTCATCAGACTAGGAGCAGAAAGCACAATGGCAAGTTGTTAAAACTTTCTCAGACGATATAAGAATGTCATCTGGTCTTAATAAATGTGCAAAAGCAATGTTTAAAGCAGAAAAGCTACAGCACCAAGCAAATATCAATATAGGATAGAAATTTGATACAAAGAAAGTTGAACAGAAGGGAGAGTACTGGGAGGGTGGCCTAATGGTTAAGGTGTTTGCCTTACAAACACAAGGTACAGGGTTTGAATCTCACAAGGGATAATTGTCTAGGCTTAAAATGGCTCACAAGGGCAGTTAGCCTAATACTAATCTATGAACTAATCTATGAACCTAAGTATTTGGGAAATGATAAAGGATCGCAATAAAACATGAACAAATGCAAATAAAACTCGGTAAGGAACACTTCAAAAGACTTAAAGTAACACTGAAAACTGCCTTGACATCTAGGAAGAAAGACCAAGCTCTAAACCAATTTGCTCTTCCTTTTTCAACTTACAGTTTTGGGGTGACAGATTGGCCCCAAAAGGTATTGGATCAATTGGACAGGAAAACAAGAAAAATGCTGCATGCTTATCAAATGATATATAAACATGAATGTATACCAAGATTGTATATTCCCTGTTCCCATTCCAAAGGAGGTATGTGCCTTCTCGAAACTGATTACATTTAGATCTAAATTAACTTCTCTAAAGCAAATTTCACACTCCTCAAAACCGAGGTGGAATCCTTCAAAGCCCCCGGGCCTGTGGAAAATACGGCCCAGACCGCAGAATCCTTTATAAACGCATTCTATGAACACCTTCAGGAATGCATGGATCATGCAATCCCAAATAAAACCAAGACCCAATCCTCCAAAGGCAGGCGTCCTGTCTGGTGGACCCCAGCCATAAACAAACTATACAATAGAAGGAGGAAGCTACTACATGATAGAGCAAAATTCCAAAAAGGGAAGGCATTTCTGATCAGTATTAGCAAAAAAACTACAGGCACTCATAAAATCGTCTAAGGCCAGCTTTGAGAGAAAAATTGCACAGGACACTAAGGATAATCACAAGGCTTTCTTTAGTTATGTTAGGAACCTGGGTGGGAATTCCCAGATATGCTTAGAATTAGTCCAAAACGACAAAAAATACACCAAACCCACAGACATTGCCAACATCCTAGCTGACAGGTTCAGCGCAACCCCCCCCCCCCACCAAAAGGGCAAATATCTATCCCAGCAGAGTGCTGCCCTCCTGACATCTCAGATGCTCAGGTAAGAGCCACCCTCTCCAAAGCAACAAACACAGCATCAATGGGACCAGACGGTGTCCCGGGCTGCATCCTACATGAACTCCAAGAAAAGCTAAACCCAAACATAAATCTACTGTTCAGTCTCAGCCTTACTACAAGATATGTACCCAAAGAGTGGCGTACAGCAACAGTGGTCCCTCTCCACAAAGGTGGTGCCTCAACGGATCCTGGAAACTATCGCCCCATAAGCCTGACTAGCTTGATCTGCAAAGCTATGGAAAGGATCATCATGGACCTCATAAATAAAGATATTGGGGACCTACAGACACTGGATCCTACCCAGTTCGGCTTTGTTAAGGGCAGATCCTGCCTCTTAAACCTGGTCGATTTCTTTGAAACAGTCACCAAGGCCATTGACGAGGGGAAGGTGGCTCACACAGCCTACCTGGACCTCGCAAAAGCCTTCGATACAATACCCCACTTGGGCATTATAGATAAGCTCACCAGCTTAAATATAAACCCCTATGTCACTAGATGGGTTGCAAACTGGCTCAAGGACAGAACCCACATGGTTAGAATTGCTGGAGCCATGTCAGACTCCAAACCCGTTACAAGTGGCGTCCCACAAGGCTCAGTCCTGGGACCTCTCTTAGGTTCATAGGTTTATACTAGGCTATCTGCCCTAAGGCATTTATAAGCCTAGCCCAAATTTTTGTGGCTTACGCCACCCCTTATATGAAAAAATACTGTGCCCATTAGTTTGTTGTGCCTCTGTCCAGCAGTGACACAGATATGATTCCCGGGGTAAACCTACGATCTCCCATCCACAGGTCTAGATTTCTCTTGAACAGAGTCAGCGAGGTGCTCTGCCTCACATGGACCGGGATTTTATTCCACAGCATAGGGAGTCTCTGAGTGATAAATCTATCCCTCCAGCACGTCCTATTTATATCCGTGCTAAGGTTTAAGTCGCTTGCTCTAGTGGTTTTGGTGGATTTGGATTTTTTGAGGTGGTGCATGTCCATTAATTCCGGGTTGGACATGGCCTTGTATGTCAGGCACATGTCACCTCTGAGCAGACGTTATGCGACTGAATAGAGCTGGAGTTTCTTCAATCTGGCAGCATATGACAGATTTTGGAGTCCCTTTATCCTTTTGGTGAGGAACTTTTGGGGTCTCTCCAATTGCTGCAGATGTCGGGTGAGATACATCCCGAATGGGGCATTGTACTCGATCATTGGTCTGATAAGTGAAGAGTACAGGGGAACAATGACCTCACTAGATCTGGATGTGAATCCCTTCATGATCAGGTGGGCAATGTAGAAGGTCTTTCTAACCACTTTAGCAATGTGAGTGTCAAAAAGGCCACTGTCAACCTGGGTCCCCAGGTCCCTGATAACCTCTTCTGTACTTAGTGGATTGCCACCTATATGGTAGCTTGGGGTTACCTTGTTTTTCCCGAAGGGTATGACTATACATTTTTTGGCGTTTAACTTCAGGCCATGGCTCTGGCACCAGCTATCTGTTTCCGTGAGTCCCTTCTGAAGGATATCCGTGTCCGATGCACTTTCCACTATGGCCCGGTTTGCAGTCGGCTGCAAACTTTGTCAGCCAAAGTCCTCCCATGTTGGCCTGTACTTCTGAGAAGTAGATGCCAAACAATAGGGGGGCAAGGACCGAGCCCTGTGGGACACCACTTGTGACCGGCTTGGAGTCTGACACAGCGCCAGCAACTCTAACCCTGTGGGTTCTGTCCTTAAGCCAGTTTGCAACCCATCTTGTGACATATGGGTTTACATTTAAGCTGGTAAGTTTTTCTACAATACCCGAGTGGGGTATTGTGTCGAAAGCCTTTGCAAGGTCAAGGTAGGCTGTATGGACTGCCTTTCCCTCATCAATGGCCTTGGTGACTGTTTCGAAGAAGTCAACCAAGTTCAAAAGGCATGATCTTCCCTTGACAAAGCCAAACTGGGTCGGGTCCAATGTCTGCAAGTCCCCTATATCTTTGTTTATGAGCTCCATTATGATCCTCTCCATAGCTTTGCAGACTAGACTTGTTAAGCTTATGGGGTAATTACCAGGGTCCGTGAGGCGCCTTTGTGGAGTGGGACCACAGTTGCCGTACGCCACTCCTTGGGCACGTATCCTGTGGTAAGGCTGAGATTAAACAGCTGCCTTATGTGCGGGTTTAATTCCTCATTTAGCTCGTGTAGCACACAGCCGGGGACACCATCCGGTCCCATTGATGCTGTGTTTTTAGCTTTAGAGAGAGCAGCTTTCACCTGCGCATTTGAGATGTCCGGGAGGCTACACTCGGCTGGGATAGTTATCTCTCTTTTAGGGGGGGAGAGGGGGGTGAAGTTTGCACTGAACCTGTCTGCCAGTATGTTGGCAATGTCTGTGGGTTCAGTGATTTTTGTATCATTTTGGACTAATTCTGAGCATATCTGGGAGTTTCCACCCAGGTTCCTAACATAGCTGAAAAAGGCCTTATGATTGTCCTTTGAATCCATGGCAATTTTTCTCTCAAAATTGGCCTTAGTTGATTTTATGAGTGCTCGTATTTTTTTACTAATAATGATCAGGGGTGACTTCCCTTTTATGGATTTTGTTCTATCATGTAATAGCTTTCTCCTCTTATTGTAAAGTTTGTTAATGGCTGGGGTCCACCAGACTGGACATTTGCCCTTTGTGGAAAGAGTCTTGGTTTTATTTGGGATTGCCTGATCCATGCAGTCCTGGAGGTGTTCATAGAAGGCATTTGTAAGGGCTTCCGCAGCTTGGGTTGTGGTTTCCTCTGGCTCAGGGCCTTGAAGGATACCACACCAGTCTTGAGTAGTGTGAAGTTTGCTTTAGAGAAGTTCTTCACTATGGTTTTTTTGTTTGGGGTGGGGGCGGGATGTGGATTTCCAGTGAGATTAGTTTATGATCAGATCTCACCAATGAGGGATATACTTCCGGTGTGGAGCATTTTGTCCCCATGTTTGTGACAATGAGATCTAGTATATTTTCTCCTCTCGTGGGAACAGTGACTAGCTGTTCCATGGCATTTGAATTTATGAACTCCAGGAACCGTTGGGCTAGAAAGTTTGGGCTTGAGTAATGTTCCCAGTCTATATTCGGGTAGTTGAAGTCACCCAATATGATGGTGATTGGAGATACATTTATACCCTCCAGTGTCTTCAGGAAGGCTGTGTGGGGTTCCTGAGTTTGAGAGGGTGGCCTGTAGCATGCTACAATTTGTAGAGCAGTTTTGCCTATGGTTAGTTGCACCTGGATGGTTTCCGAGCTTGTGCGTTGCCACCAACCTGGAGGTGTGGGTATCCTTTATGAATATGGATACACCCTCCTTTTGTGGTGTGGTCTGGGTTTTGGGGCGAACGCATGATATGAGGTAAAACCTAATAGTGCCGGGTGCTCTCAGGAGCCTTGAACCAGGTTTCAGTTACAGCACAGACATCGATGTTCTCCATACTGAGAAGGGCCTCGAGTGCGTGCATTTTGAGATTTAGACTTCTGGCATTGAGCAGCATTACCCTCAGTTTCTTCCCATTTTTGTTTTCTAGGGTGGTAGGTTTAGAATTTGAGCCTTGCCTAAAAAGGCACTATGGGGTGGCAAGAGCCTTAGCCAATATCCGGAATCCCAGGGTGACAGGTGCAAGCCGTCCCTTGCCAGCAGCGTGGCTTGTCAAGCATGTCATCCCAGGCAGACAAACACTGGATCCCCTTTGAATGACACCAGACATTAAGCCAATTGTTAAAGCTGATCATCTTGTCTCTATATTGTGGCATCATTCTTGGTGAAGGAAGGATACTGCTCAGGGTTAGGGTCATACCTGCCTGGGCTACATAATCAGAGAGCTCCTCTATGTCTCTTTTCATGTAGTCCAGGGAGGTACGTCTCAGGTCGTTCACACCAGCATGGACAATGACTGTGTCATATTTGTACTTGCCGTGGAGTGACCCGAGTGCTTGTGTTATGTGGCGGATTCTAGCGCCCGATAGGCAGCTTACTGTGACCCTCTCCTTGTTCAGCCTGGTGAGTGGGACGTCAGTGTGTCTGACTATGGAGTCACCTATGACAAGTATGTTTGGTGTTGTATTTGGCCTTAAGGGCTGTGACTGCTTTGCACACTGCTTTGTGGTTTATGTGTTGCTTGTGGGGTGTCTTGAGGTAGCAGTTGTTTGGGTGTCTGCTTTGGAGGCCTCTGCTGTTTAGGTAAATTTTTACTCAGAGCCTCCGAGTATGTCTTTGTGCATTTATGTGTTTGATTCAGTGGAGTGGTAGCATTATGTGAGGCTGGTTTTGTGATGTGTGTAGTTGCCTTCTCCTCCTGTCTGGTCTTGCCAGTCCTGAGTTGAGAGAGCTCAGCCTCCAGTTTGGCTAAATAGCTGCATCTCTCGCAATTATTTGTGTTATGTGGGAGGAGGAGAGGGTTGTCTGTGTACATGAGGCAGTTATAACATTGCCTCAAGATTCCCAGATTCACCAGCTGGACCGGAGAGGAGATTGACAACTGACCTTTGGACATGCTAGAATAATATTGGGAAATCCTTAATTGAAAACAAGGGCCAGTGGGGAGTGAGGGTGTAGTGCTTTTAATTTTTAGTGCTGACTTATATAATTGCTTTAGTGAGCAAGTGCCAGGTAACTTGAGTGCAATGTGTTACAAGTAACTAAATGCTAAATGGTATATATTTCTCGGAGGTACAGGCCAACACGGGAGGACTGTGGCTGACCAAGTTCGCAGATGACTGCAAACTAGGTGCCATAATCGACTCTCCAGCCGACACAAGCATCCTACAAAAGTGCCTCATAGAAACAGACAACTGGTGCCAGAGCCATGGCCTCAAGCTAAACGCCAAAAAGTGTATAGTCATCCCCTTTGGCAAAAACAAAGTGCCCACAAATTACCACATAGGTGGTAATCCATTAAGTACGGAAGAAGTAATTAGGGACCTGGGGACCCAAGTTGATAGCAATCTCTCATTTGAAAACCACGTGGCCAAAGTGGTTAGAAAAACATTTTATATAGCCCACCTAATCATGAAGGGATTCACATCTAGATCAGGAGAGGTCATCGTGCCTCTTTACTCATCCCTCATCAGGCCCATAATTGAGTACAATGCCCCTTTTGGGATATACCTTACCAGACACCTGCAGCAGCTGGAAAGACCCCAAAAGTACCTCACCAAGAGGATCAAAGGGCTCAGACAGATGCCATATGCTGCCCGGTTAAAGAAACTCCAGCTCTACTCAGTGACATACTGCCTGCTCAGAGGCGATCTGTGCCTGACGTATAAAGCCATGTCCAACCCGGAATTAATGGACATGCTGCACCTCAGAAAATCCAAATCCCATCGAGCTACGCGCTCGAGAGACTTGAACCTCAGCACCGAAATAAATAGGACTGCTGGAGGGACAGATTCATAACCCAGAGGCTCCCTTCACTCTGGAATAAAATCCCAGTCCAGGTTAGGCAGAGTCCCTCACTGACTCTCTTCAAGAGGAATCTTGATGAGTGGATGGGAGATCATAGGTTTACCCCGGGTATCACTTCTGTGTCACTGTTACTCAGAGGCACAGTATAATAACCTCGAAAAAGGGCATAGCAAAATTCATTTAAAATGGGTGGCGAAAGCCAAACACACTCTGGCTAGGCTTATAAATGCCCTAGGGCAGATAGCCTAGTATGAACCTATGAACCTATAATCTGCAGTCGTGGAACTGCATACATATCTGCTGACGTCACCAGATCCACACATAGTGAAAGTTTTAAAACGTGACTTCTCTGCTTAGTTTAGCAGAAGCTTGAAATCAAACTAGAAGTAGACAAAAATCAGACATCAACTAAATATACCAAAAAACAAAAGGAGAAGGGTCAGATGAGAAAGAAAGAAAGAAAGAAATGTGGAAAAGGCATAAATATTGTGGCAAGTACAGAGATCTCTTTGAATAACTTCATGTCAATCAGGATTTAACACATGAATGGTTAATGCAAGATGAAATGAAAGCAGAGGATGAAAGGTTAATAATGGCAGCCCAGGATAGTGAACTGTGTACACATTGGTTTGCATAGCCCATTGAACATGTGGGAGAAAAAGACAAATGCAAGTTATTTGATCTGTTCTGCTACTTCTACTTCCTCTTTAGCAAAACTAACCCAGAATGCCTTCACAGCTACTGAACAATGGATGCTGGATAACCACTTGGCACTCAATGCAACCAAGACTAAGCTAATGTTATTTACCCCATCTAGAGCCATCACCCTTGACAAAACCTCATTCTCTATCACTAGCCAAACTAATACGCTCCTCGAAATAGTCCCCACTGCTAAACTACTAGGAATCCTGATTGACGGTCAACTTAAGTTTGATAGCCACATTCATGCAAATATCAAAAAAACACATAAGAAACTAGGCCTACTCTATCGCCACAGACACTATATCTCTCCTTCCTCCAGGCTTGCTCTAGCTACTACATACCTTATCTCTTCCCTCCTTTACGGTGCCTCTATCCTCACTAGCCTACAATCTTCCCTTAAGTCTAAACTCTCCTCCTGCTACTACAAAATTTCAAAGTTTGCAACTGGCCAAAGATCCTCTACCCATCACTGTATTTCCCTACATCAATTGAACTGGCTTGAGCTACCCAACTATCTCACCTATAATCAACAGATCCAAGCTCACAAAATTATCTTTAGCCCCTCTCTCTGCCCTTCTCTTGCCTCTACTTTTCAAATGCATCAACCTAACAGATGTCTAAGGTCTGAATCACAGAACCTAATAGAATTGCATAAACCTGCCCATCCACCAGGTAAACATCTTTTATCCTTTTCTCTAGTGCGACACTGGAATTCTCTCCCACCTCTCATCCGTACCACTGACAGTCTCTCTGCCTTCAAATCCTTACTGCACTTATACCCCTCTTCACAGTGGGAATGCTCTTGTTCCCATCCTACATAGCTTCCCTTAACTTACTCTCTCTCCACAAGCTCTCTCTCCACAGCTACTACATTATACTGTAAATAAACTCCTAGAGTTTCTATCAGCTCTAGCTATAAAAAAAAAAAAAACTGTATTTTTGCTTCTAACATTTTTATCTTGCATTGTATCAATTGTATATATTGTATTACTATTTTGTATTTTGCATTCTGTGTATTACTATTATGTATTTGTTTTTATTCTTTTTTTTTACTTTGATTCTCTGTATTATTCTGAAGCTTTTCTCCGCAGGACTCCATTGAAAACGGGCTCTTCATGGCCCAATGGACTATCCTGGCAAACAAACTGCAAATAAATAAAATAAATAAACAAACGGAAAACAGTTGCATATCTAGTTGAGGGGTGTGATACACTTATGGCAGAGGGACTGTGTACTGAAAGGCACAATAATGCGGCAATACAATTGGGAACTGCATTAATGATTCAGCAGACACTACAATACTGAAGAAGTTGAGAAGTGGTAGAAACATGAATCACAAAGCATTGTAAAGAATGATGAAGATAACATTGCATGGTATCACCCATTAGCAAGGCTACAAAAAATAGATGCAGGAAAAAAAGTGAAAAATATTAATCACTGAAACTGCGACACCCAGTGAATACAGTGTCTTACATACAGAGAGAAACAAAGTCATAAAATACCAGGATTTGCAGGCACAAACGTGAACAATATGGAAGAAAGATATCCAGACAATTCCAGTAGTAGTAGAAACAACAGATGTAGTAAAAAAGAAGTTATAATTGTATTCAGATATGCTACCAATATACGTAACTTCATATGAACTGCAGTCAACTCTGGGTGCATTGTGGGTGCTGTGAAGAGCACTTTGGCTAACATCAAAGACTGAAACAATACTAATTTCATGAACTTTAATCATACCCAGACTTAAGAACAGGATCCATTCCCATCAAGGTAATAGATACTCATAAGAATAGGTGAAATTAAACAGGAAGTATGGTAAAAGGAACAATTGGAATAATGGATGCCATTAATTCCAGGGCTCTTGGAAACTTTCTTTGTGAGGTCTTGTGTAAAGGAAGAAGGGACTGACAGAAAGCTGTCAAAGAAAGGACCTTGGGAGGAGGAAAAAAACAGTCTTAATATGGGTCTGAATCCTGCACGCCAAGAAAACCTGTTCGGAATGGATTTCTTTTGACTGAGAGTGAAGACCAAACTGTAAAGAAGCAGCATTGTGAATTCTAGGTCCTGCAGAAGAACCTGAATAAGAAGGTCATCCAGACAGGGAAAATCTACTAAACACATGGGTTCAATAAAACACTGACTGGGACTAAATCTTTCGTAAAACTTCTTTGTGCTGTAAAAAGACCAAGATGCTAAGTAGAGAAGCGATAATATAAGGAAGATACAGGGAACCATAACATTTTTCTGTACAGATGACGTACAGGAATATGTAGATATGCATCTTTCATTTCTAGAGAATCTAGAAAAGCCTAAGGAAGAGGAATATGGAAAAAGAGACTGGAGAGTCAGCATTTTGAAAGGACGTTTCAGAAAGGTGTCGATAAAGGAGATGTCAAGAATGGGTTGTCCCCAACTGCTCTCCTTTCTGGGAACCAGAAACATCCCGGAGTAGACACCCTTGACCTTCTAGCAAGGGATGACTGTCTGCACAGTACCTCGAGCCAAGAGGTGAGCGACTCTGGAAAGAATAAGCCAAAAATTCCTCCCCAGAATTTATGTCAACTTCATCATCATTGTCAGATGAAGTACACACACTATTACATTTAGAGGTACTGAAAGAAGATGAAAAATCAACAGGAGAAGGGACTGCAAACCCTGAGGAATCTTCAGAAACACAGTTGCTTTATACAGACCTTGGGTGGAATCCTGCCACATGCTTTGTCTTTTGTTTCTTTTTTACAGGAGCATCTTCCCGAACAAACCTAGGAGGTTCTGAACCTTGTCTTACCGCTATAAGAAAACCCAGTATTTATTCCCTTATTAGGATCTGTGGAATCTCCCTAGGCCGTTCAGATATTACCAGCCACAGTTCTCCCTTCATGTCCTCAGTAAATGTAGGCTCAGCCTCAGAGGATCTGCAAATGGCATACCCTGTGTTGGCTCACAACAGAGGGTAATGGAGTTGGAACTGGACGTTCCTTGGTCTGTTTATCTGAACTTGCCAAATGTCTGGCAGAGGCTGGAAAGCAAAACTGTATGGTCATAATTTCTTTGACTTCTTTTTCTAAGGTGGCTGTAAATCTGGGTTGGTGGATTCATAAGTCATGGTCTCTTGAGAAATAGTTTTAATCACCGTTTGTCTAGCTAGGCAGAAAAGGAAGAAAGACAGCTACTCTTGGTCTTAGGAACAAAGGTTTGACTAATATCACACTGCTTATGGTCATGATCTGCACCTATGCAAAAAAGGCAATTTGTGTGTCTTATCCTTATAGGAACTCTGTCGCCCACACTCACATTTCCCCTTTATGGATGAATGTACTTACAATCAAACAAACAAAAAAATAAAGGGGCCCTAATGCTGTACTTATCTGCCCTAGGCTCGAAGAACTGTATGAGATGTACAGCCTTTAGAATGAAGTCAAAATGCTGTGTTTGGACTGGCAGTAAAGAAGTTCTGGGGATATGGAACTCATATGTCACTTATGAACCTTGCATCTTGGACGCTGGACATATGTCTAACATACAGTGTATGGAAGGGCCCAGACCTTAGTATGCTGGCCGGACATACTGCCATCTGTGGCAAGATATCCCTACTGTAAGGAACGGTTTACTATTGAAACCTGGAAACTGCTTGGGTCGACCGGTCACATGATTGACTCAAAATCCTGAATCCAGAACAGCAAAATTCCAGCCAGGTCGAAACTGAAGACATCGACACCCGTAGTTCGATGTATTTGACATGGCCGGAGTTGACGTCAGTCACCCATGCTATGCACCTTCACTTACCGTGACATTCCATAGTCAACGGAACATGTATTTTACTATTTTGCACCCCCCACACCCCCTGCAACTTATATACACCAACTCCAAGAGGAGTGAGGAAATGGCTAATTCCTTGTTCTTCACTGAATCGTGATCTTGGTACATAATGCCGAACTCAGACACTCGAACTACACTACCGATTCACTGTAGTATAGTCGATGTATTTTGAGTCAGCATTCTGACCATTTCAAAACTGCCATTTGACCGCATGCTGGTTGACAGCAGTGACTTTGTGTATTTAATTGTAAACCATAAGGAACAATGCAATCGTGATTAAGGAGGGACATCGTTCTTTTCCTGAGACCTAAAATAAAGTTCTCAAGCTTTAAAAAAGTTAAATAGGTATATAAATCACCTTTGGCACTGTGACATTCATAAGATCATTCAATCAGGTTTACTTGGCTGTATGTTTATTTGTTTATTTAGTTATTTATTTACTTGCTTTCATTTACCATGAAAGGCCAACTGGGTGCATTGCCCATTTCAGCTGAGTCCCAGGAAGAAGAGCTCCAAGAACCGATAGATGTACAATATAACACTAAAACAAGCTCCAAAACAAGGTTTACAAAAATAATGAACTTCATTAACATGCAATAAATAAGAAGTATCACACAAATATATAAACTGTAGGAAGTTCTAACAAGTGGTACTAGTTCACATTACAGAACATCACTAAAGTAGGAAATTATCAGTGTAAATATAACAATATCACCAGCAGTAGAGAGTATCAAACGTGGGGATTAAAGTACTGTGCATTTACATACATGTTGATAAGTAAAATGGTAAGAGATCAATAATGCATGCATTACTTATGACAGGAGTGCAATAAATTCACTTCAGCAAAGCATAAAAAGTAATTTGGGAAGAAATAGTTTAGTAAGTAAGTAAGAAGTGGAATTTGTTTGATGGTGAAAGGAGTGTTGCTTCAAAGTTAAGTTATGCTTAGTAAGTGTAAGAAGTCCCCATGTGAGTTGCTGGATTTTTGGGATTCTATTTGGTGCGGTTCCTTTGATCGAAGGCTCCTTTTGAGTTTGTATCATTTTACTGCATTACTGATGCTTGGGGTGTTTGAGGGATGGTAATAGATAATATTTTATATGCCATTATGAGCTGCATATGTCATCTGCTATGGTGGTTATAAGCAGATTATGTTCTGCGGGGGAATGCAGAGCTGAGTTCGGTTTGGGAGGCTGGACACACATTTACTTATTTTATTATAGTACTGCTTAAGCTTGTTCATTAATGCAGTATGAACATTTGTGGAAATTGTAGATACATACAGCAGGCTTGGAATCAAATCATGATGTTGCAATTACCTTCTTGCTATGGACAGTGAGACTGGCTTTCTAAACTAGCCCTTAATTTATGGTCTGTTTAAGACAAAAGCATTGATGTACTAGTCAAATTTAAGTTTGCTGTCCATGATGACACCTGGTAACTTTATATGGGTGACTTGTTCTACATGAGTGTAGCCAGACAAGACTATACTTAGTGCAGTGATAGCTGGTGGGGGAATTACTGCAGGTAAACGTGATTTTTTTTTTTGGCATTCAACAGTAGGTGGGATCATTCTAGCCAGGTCTCAATAGAGGTTGAGGAGTCTTGGGAGATGGTTCGGCATTAGGATATCACTGGGGTTGAGCAAACAAGAGTATTGTCCCCCCTGTGGTACTCCTGCTTGCACTGGCAGGTGAATAGAGTAGGAGATATGCCATTTGACAAACTATGTACAGCTACTGAGGTAAGTAAAAAAAAAAACATTCAATGGTGGTACTGCTTAGTCATACCTGTAAGAGCTTCTTGAGTAGAAAAGGGCATGATGCATCAGATATCTTTGAAAGGTCCAGAAATAGGATGGAGACAAGGTTACCTTTATTTCTGTTTTGGCTGACTGTCTAGAAAAAACTGCAGTAGTGCTGTGATGGGTCCAGAAAGCCATGATGTTTGGAGGAAAGTGTGTTGTTCTAGTGCAAAGTTTAGGGCTTGATGAGGGATACATCTTTTTAGTACTTTAGAGAATGGAGGATGTGTTGTGACAAGCTGAAAGTCTGAAAGCTCAGTGGATCAATCTCTTACATTTTGGTATAATGCAAGAAATTTTCCATATTTCTGGAGCATAAGATTCTTATAGATCCACTGAATATTACAGAGATAGGGTAGCTTATTCCATCTGCTCCTAATTTAAAATATTCTGCTGGCGACTTGTCTGCTGCTAATGTAGTGGGTTTTAGCCTGTTAACATATTTGTTTATTGTAGTAACTGGGACTGGTTCAAATGGGAAGTTATTTGTCCAATTTGTACAACTGTTAAGAGATGAAAGGAGGTATATCTACAGTCTGTTGGCAGAGGTTAGAGGTTGTAGATATAAAATGCTCATTGAACATGCAAGCTGTGGTGGCGTAGGCTTCATTGGGAAGAGGGTTAGGGGTGTGTTTGCTACCTGACTTAAGGAGACTGCTTATAGTAGAGAAGAACAATTTAGGATTATTAGAATATGTTGTCAGTGCTGTTGGATAATAGTTCTATGTGTCTAAAAGAACTGATTTTTGGTAAAAGTTCGTGTATGTCTTAATTCTGATGACTGCTTTGGTTTCTATCATTTTACCATTTATTCCAGGAAATATCCCTAGTTTTCATTAACTGTTTTGTTTTTCGTGTCAGCCAAGGTGCAGTTATCACTTTGACTCATATCACAGAGATCCCTGTTGGTTTAAAATCTGCAGAAAGGCAGTATTGAAGGAAGAAGCATCATCTAATGGAAGAGTTTTTAGTGGGGTCCAGCTGGGATGTTTCAAAACTGACCGTGTCTTTGTTGAAGCTGCTAAAGTTTTTTACAAAGTTTAGGTACTGGCCCTTGGTGACTTTTAAGAAGTCACTGATTACATACATTGGACGGCGATTACTAAATATATTAGGGAGTATTACAACCTGTTTTCTTTTTTAAGAGTTAGTGGACCACATGCAATTCAGAGTGATATCTTAGCTGTAGGTTTTACCAAATCTTATCGGACATTTAATTACTTGGGTTAGACCGAATAGACTGATAACTAATTGGGAGATAATAGCATCTGGGCCAGACCAATCTATGTTGAAGTGACTGAGAAGAAGGGGTTCCTGATTTACATTGCTAGGTATACAGTTGAGTATATTTTCAGTGGTATTAATGCTATTTTTATGCAGAGGTATTTATGCACCTATCATGCATATAGGTGCATACTGTATTACTCTTTGAAGGGCTTAAATGAAAGTGTGGTTTAATCTTTAAACTAACGTTTGTGGTTATACTGCTATGTTGTGGGTTCTGTAACACTGACTACAAGCTATATTGGCTACTCTGTTGTCCTTACACTTACCCTTGTACTCCACTACACAGCCTCACTCTTCTCCCTGTATGTACCTCCTACCTATACTTATAACCTTCCTGTTTCTCTTCCTTTTTTAGCCTGGAAGCCAAGTACTGTTAATCGGGTTGTCCCCCACTGCTGTATGACTTCCCACAAGTAACTTACTTCACAGAAGCCACAACGCAGTGTCCCAAAGTGTAAACACCTGGAAGCATCCCTTTATATTTCCCAGCATTGGCTATTGCTGATAGCCCTAAAGATTTGATGTACGTGTCTTTAGTACCTTTTATTTTTTTAAATTTCCTAAGACCTGTCTGAACTGGGCCAGCACACTCGCGGAACCTACCTAGGCCGTCTTATCTCCCATTTAGAATATTTTCCTGTTTAACCTAAAGTTGAGGTCTTTCTCCCCTTACGCCACTAGATGGCAGCACAATACAGTGACTTATTTTCTATAAATCTGCTCAGGTTTGTTCTTCATCTCTGTTAAACTAACCTTATTTTGTAACCGAATTTATCTATTAAAACGAATATAGCAGTCACTGATTCACAGAATAAAAGTAAACTGGTTTTGATTACCTTTAAAGTAAACTGGTTTGCCTAAATTTACTGTCATAAAACTTCCACAATAAGGTGCTACTTATCTGCCTGATATACTTCGGCGATAAGCTCTCTGGAAGGTCTGATTGGCTCCACACAATCTACTGACTGGTTCTGCCCCGCTTCGCTCCCCTACCCTACCCCCATATCCCACCCACTCCCAGTGCCCTTACACTTATACCTCCCTAACCACACACCCTCCCTGAGCCATCCTATCCCCTGTAACTGTTCATTAATAAAACTCCTTCTCATCCCTCCTTAACTACCTTATCTATTATCTCTCTCTTAATTACTATAACCCCACCTCATCCCTCCTAATTTTACTCTATCTACTCCCTCTCTCCTAACACCTACCTTTCACTTATACTCATAACTACTCCTCTCAGGAAAACTATTACCTTTCCTATACTTTAACTTGCTTTTTACATATTAACCCTACCTCCTAGGGCTTACAATTCTTCTTAGCAATATGTCTCTCATATCTAAAACTATACTAACTAAACTAATATTCACATACATATGCTCTCTATGCTTAACCTTCAGCTATCTCCTTACTTCTTATGAAAGAGCTAATTATTTCCACTTTACTAACTGTCACAGACAAACAGCCTTCCGACATCCTAGCAATACTTATACTCATTTAAACATTATAAGCACCCCCAACTACCTACTACCCAAATACCATCGACATACACATATTAACTTCAACAATCCAAACATAAGGAGGCTAAAATACCTAACCAACTTCTCATGCAAACCATCACTTGAACTAAAAATGCCAATCCTTAGTGATGGTGACATCCACCCTAACCCAGGACCAACTAACAACTCTACTGACATAACTTATAATATCTCATACTCTACCCCACCTACACTAACCACTATTTCTAACGCCTTACTTATTGGACATCTCAATATCCGAAGTATTAACAATAAGATTGCCCATCTCCATGCCCTCCATGATACTCACTCCTTTGACATTCTCTGTCTTACTGAAACTT
The DNA here is from genome assembly GCF_019279795.1 of Protopterus annectens. Lineage (NCBI taxonomy): Eukaryota > Metazoa > Chordata > Ceratodontiformes > Protopteridae > Protopterus > Protopterus annectens. The sequence goes on from NC_056737.1 coordinate 1,261,996,565, forward strand.
GGCTGAAACCTGGTACTAAAGACAATGCAATACTTCCCCCTGGATATAACATTTTGAGAATGGACCGCTTAAAACGTAAGGGTGGAGGAGTAGCACTTCTGTTTAAAAATGGACTAAAAATCTCCTCACAACCTTCCAACCCATTAAATGATGATAAAGCTGAAATCCTTACTTCTAAACTACAACTAAACCCTAATAAATCAATCTATATCATCTGTATCTACCTACCTCCTGGCAATAATTACACTAAAATTGAGAATATCCTAAGTTGTATATCTTCTTCCTACCCACAAGAAACAATCATTTTAGGAGATTTTAATTGTGATTGGTCCTCTGTCAATACAAATAATCCTTCATCTCATATAAATCTTCATGGCTTTACTCAGACTATCAATAATCCCACAAGAATCAATAAACCCAATAACAAAGAAAGTATTTTAGACTGGATTCTTACTAACAAACTGCAACAAACATATACAGTAGGAACTTTGCCTGATGATGTAAGTGATCATTCCTTAACCTACATCATAAGACAAAAGAGTGACATTAATTACACCCCTACCTACAGGGTCTCACGTAGCAATAAACACTTCAACCCATTATTATTCCAAAATGAACTAAAAGCGTGTAACTGGAATCTTCTAAAAACCCTAACCCTTGAAGATGCTATCAATTACTTCAATACCAAATTCCTATCAATCCTTGACCAACATGCTCCAAAACGATCTGTCAGAGTTAAATCTAAACCTGCCCCCTGGCTGTCCAAAGAGACAAGACAAAAAATACTACTTAGGAATAAATCTTGGGCTAAATGGAGAACTACAAAAACTATTTCAGACCATCAAACCTTTAGACAGTTAAGAAATAGCACTAAAAAGCTGTTTTTACAGATAAAAAGAACTATTACTGTAAACTACAACAAACTCATCATAACAACCCCAAAAGGTTCTGGTCAACCTTAAATTCGCTCCTACACCCAGGCCACTCTAGTACACCTTCCCCTTTAGGGGGCCGAAAAGAATACGTCACACCAAACTGCCAATGCCTTTAACTCCTTTTTCACAGACACCATTAATTCACTAGCAAGTCAACTTACTATAGACAAATCTAACCCTCCCACCAGTATATCTGCTAATCTCCCCATATTTCAACTACAACCTATCTCTACTTCCTACATCCTAAAACTCATCCAAAAACTCAAACCTTGTACCCCATCTGCAGATCAGTTACCATCTGAATACCTTCAAAAAGCAGCTGAAGCAGTAGCTTAACCCATATCCCTCCTTATAAACAGAACCATCAATGAAAGAACCATCCCTGCTATCTGGAAAATTTCCCACATAATCCCATTACATAAAGGAGGAAGCTCAAACGAGTATTCTAACTACAGACCTATAGCACTCTTATCACCCTTAGCAGAAATTATGGAGAAATGTATTCATCATCAGCTAATGCACCACTTAACTCAATATAACTTACTAGCCAACTGCCAACATGGCTTTAGGCCATTTCATAGCACTACCACAGCTCTCCTATCCTTTACTGAGTGTATCAATAGAAACCGCAATAGTATCCTGTCATCAGCACTCTTCATAGACCTGTCAAAAGCCTTTGGCATGGTAAACCACCATATGCTCTTAAAAACCCTTGAATCTCTCTCTCTAGATACCAAAGCTGTTCAATGGTTTACTTCCTACCTTAGTAACAGGCAACAGGCTGTTCTCTGGGAAAACACACTTTCATCCCTTCTGCCAGTGTCTCTTGGAGTACCACAAGGTTCCATCCCAGGTCCTCTCCTCTTCTCTTTATTCATAAATGACTTACATGTAGCAATACCTCAAGCTACACGTATTCAATATGCAGACGTCTCAACACTCATATGCTCTGCAAACACCTCCTCCGAACTACAAACCCCAACACAGAATATATTTAGCACAGTTGAGGCATGGTTCTTGAAACGCTGCCTCCTTTTGAATGCCAATAAAACCAAACTCCTGCTCTTCAGGCATAATAGTAAGTCCCCCCTCTTAGACTACTCTATTACTTCCAATAATGGTACACATATAGTCCCTGACTCTACCACTAAACTGCTAGGTATTATAATTGACAATAACCTCACTTTTGATAACCACATTAATAACACTATTAAAACCGTAAATAGAAAACTTGGCTCCTTATATAGAATTAAAACCTTTCTAACTCCACAGGCCAAAATTACACTCGCTCACTCTCATCTTATTTCTACTCTTCTTTATGCCTCACCCATATACACTAACCTAAAGAAAAATAACCTCACTAAACTAGCAAATGCATACAATAGCATTGCTAGATTTGCTACTGGAAACCCATTTAGAACTCACCACTGTCAGAATCTACTACAACTAAACTGGCTAGAACTGAAAAATACACTATTACTCTCCCAACTTACCTTTGTTCACAGGATATTTCACCAACCAAAAAATACCCCTATACTTTCTGACCTTATTTCTCCCTATTCTAATCTAAATTCACTACGCTCCTCTAATAAACTTCTTGTGAAGCTAACCAAGTCCAATAACATTGCAGGTGATTCACTATTCTCCAACACCATAGGTAAATACTGAAATATTCTACCTGCCACTCTAACTTTTACATCATCACCCTTCCTCTTTAAACAAAAGCTCAAACAACATCTAAAAACACTCTGGCTATGCCCATGCATCAATCCCGACTAATCTTATGATTCTACTAATTACTCTTCTCATAATCACCCTCTCTTACCTCTCTCTACTCACTCCCTAGAGTAGACAATCTCAAAAACACCCTTGTTAATTAGCCTCTGATATGAATTAATATAGAATGTTGTATGGTTTATATTTACTTAATCAATTATACTCTTCATGAATGTTTTACTAAAGTATAACTTCCCTATTCTTATACTGTAAATAAAAGTAAATGACCTTCCTAGTATAAATTTTCAACTAGTATATTTTAGATTGAACCTTATTTCTGTCTGTATTTTTACTAACTACTTGCTTTCTTTATGTAATGACTTGTTTGTATTAACTTCAATGTGGAGCTTTTCTCCCCGGGCCTCTGCTGAAAATGGAAATATATCCAGTTGGACTAGCCCGGTAAACAAATGTAAAATAAAAATAAAAAATAAATATAGCCTTATGTAAATTTAATTTAAGATGGGTTAATATAGCAATAACCCATGCCTGGGTGTGGGTAATGCTAAATTTACCCACGGTTGGCGTGACCAAACAAAGCCAACCGTGGGTAAATTTAGCATTACCCACACCCAGAAGTGGGTTATTGCTATTATACCATGACATTATTTAAGAAAAGAAACTATTACTTTTCTTAAATAATGGCATAGTATAATGCCTGTTTGCTGCCCTTCCGCAGATGTCTGGCATCCGCGGCAGTTCTGATGTACTGGCGCCTCGCGGTACATCAGAGTTGTGGCAAAACGGAGAAAGCAAGATCTCCGTTGCTTTTTAGTGTCTCGCTATGTTAAATGAGTTTAACATGGCGAGACAGTTTTAAAATAAGCAACGGAGATGTCCGTTGCTTATTTTAAAACTGTCTCGCTATGTTAAACTCATTTAACATAGCGAGACACTAAAAAGCAACGGAGATCTTGCTTTCTCCTGCTTTTAAAATACTGTCGCTATGTTAAATGGGTTTAACATAGCGAGACAGCTTTAAAATAAGCAACGGAGATCTCCGTTGTTTATTTTAAAGCTGTCTCGCTATGTTAAACCCATTTAACATATCGAGACAGTGTTTTAAAAAATCGAGTTATACTAATGGAAAAAAGTCCGGGTGACCGGACCTTTTTCCATTAGTATAACTTGATTTACAACGGGCACGCTGGCCAATCAGCATGCACGTTTTGGGGGGATCATGGTATAATATTGGTTCTTCCAAGTCAAACTTTTGGGGTTTGTTGGGGGGAAGGAGTGTATTGGTGTTTCTAGGACATTAAGGAACATGACAGCAACCCCTCCAGCACATTTTCTGGTACAGTCATTTCTTATTATGCTACATCCTAGTGGGAGTATTTCTTCATCACTGAAGGAAGATTTTAACCATGTTTCTGTGAGTATGAATATGTATTGAATTGAATCCAGGCATGAATTTACTACTTTTATTGCAGATGCAGTGTGTTCATAGGTTCACAGGTATGTACTAGGCTAATGGTTATGGAGCCTTTACAAGCCTAGCCTATAGGATTACCATGGCATCATGCCACCCGACCTTAGTTCCTAGTGCCTCTGTCGAGTAGAGCCACTGGAGTGATCCCCAGGGTGAATTTTCTATTTCCCATCCACTCATCAAGATTCCTCTTGAAGAGGGCCAGTCAGGTGCTCTGCTTGACATGTATGGGAAGTCTATTCCATAGCATGTGCAGTCTCTGGGTTATGAACCTGTCCCTCCCAGCATGTTCTGCTGATTGTGGTAATGAGGCTGAGGTCTCTGGAGTGTGTAGTGCTAAGGGATTGGGATTTCTTTAGATGTAGCATTTCTAACAGAGTTGGGTCAGACATGGCTTTGTAAGTCATGCAGAGATCGCCTCTAAGTAGGCGATATGAGATAGAGAATAGTTGGAGTTTTTTGAGTCTGTCCATATAGGACAAGTGTTTAAGGCCTATGATTCTCTTTGTGAGGTAATTTTGCAGCCTCTCCAGTTGTTGCAGGTGTCTAGTGAGGTACATGCCAAATGGGGCAATGTACTCGATGACTGGCCTAATGAGGGAAGAGTAGAGGGAGACAATGACCTCTTTCTTCCTGGATGCAAAACCCTTAGTAATGAGATGTGCCACATAGAAAGATCTTCTGACCACAGTGGCAATGTGATGGTCAAAAGAGAGGCTGCTGTCAACCTGTGCTCCTAGATCTCTTATAATGCCTTCTGTGTTCACTGGACTACCATCAATGTGGTAATTCAAGATGTGGTGCATTTATTTTATTTATCCTAAGGCATGAGTGAGTTGCTTTAGACTGTTATATTTTGGATTCAGTGGCTGGATGATTATTTGGATGTGTGTTGCTGGTTGAGTATGAATGGAGAGGGTTTTGTCTGCTATTAGTGGTAGGAAGTCCTGGGTTTCAGACTATATCACCACATATTGTCAGTATTTGGTATGCAACAGGTGTTTGGCTGAATCCAACAGATACCGTCTTTCTGATTCTACCATTCTAGATCGAGGTTTATTATAGTGGTCTGTTTTTCAGTAAATGTATTTTTTTTTTTAAGTAGATGGGGAGAGTTGTACAGGGAGGAGGAGAGCTTGGAGGTATACTTGTCAAGTATAGTTATGGTCTCAGTAATTGCACCCTAGACAGGGAGTTGAAGACTTTGTGAAAATGGACAAGTTGTAATGGCTGAAAGTAGTATTAAAGTATTGAGTATGCCTAACAGATATGGATAGTATATTATAGCTAGGGTCACTAGATACATTAGATTAAATTATAGTCTACGTTCACTACTAAAAGTTGCTCCAATTAAATGGACCAAAGAGAGAGACTACTTCCAGATATCTAAGATAACCCAACACTGTCATTTAGTCCTGCAGGAGTACAGTATTTCAGTTGAAATATATATATAAAATAAAGTTAACTTGCTCAATGTATACTTCACAAATGTTCATTTATTCCTGCTTAAGTACAGTATTTTAATACATACACATTTAAAATGTATTTTATAGCAACTTGCTCATTGCATTACCATCCCTCATTTGAATTAACATAATTCTAGCATTCTAAAATGAAATCCTTCTGTTTTAATATTATGATTTAAAAAAACTGTGCTTGAAGCAAATTTCAGTCAACTTATTAATGGCTGTTTTAGGTGTCCTTCAGCTGTTTGTTTTTTACTGCCATTTCATTGATATCTGCAAGATAAAATGGATGGGGCACAAGCAAATATTTATGCACCTAATGGCATAAAATATACAATTAAGATTTAAATCTCAGTTTCCAACCATCTCATAATTATCATTCTACTTCTTTTTAATTTATTTATTACATTTGACACCCGGGTAGGTGGGCTGGTCCTCAGATCCTTTTTACCCATGACATGATCCCATAGGTACATACTGTACAACCCTGCTTTAAATATAATACATAGCCTTTCCTGCTTCAAGGGTCAATTATACCTTACACTGAGTGAAAAAAACTAACAGAATCACAAAATATATATATCTGTAATATTGTTTACTAGTTTGACAGCTCATGTTTATTCATGGGAACTGATATTTTAATTTTGAGATATATTCACTTTATAAATACTGACTCCATTTGGTGCACAAGCAAGCCAGTGTCGTTAGATCAGTTAATCATTTGTACACAGTGAGTCAGTGACAATTCTTCTCTATGATTTTTCATCTTATAATTTGCACTTGTTTTTCTGAAACTGACTGCTCTATTCATACCATAGGATAATATACTTACATTCAACCCTTTAAACATGTTCCCTGTCCATGATTACAGCTTATCAAGCACAATCCATTCATACCAAACCAAACCTCAGAGAAAGGTCTGAAACTCTGACTTCCAGAAACTTTCAGAGCGCCAACCTGCCTTCACTAAAACTGGCTGCATGGCGGCAAAAGCAAAAGGATATGGCGTCGGTCATGCGCATTAGTACCTAAATTACCTGCGTCGAAGTCTAATGTCTCCGTGACCGGCGTCAACGTCAGCGGCATATATTCGGGCGACTGGACAGCGGACTACCCCAGAGGTTTATTCATATGCCAAAAAAGGGAATTCCATGCATCCACTCAGATGTTAGGGACTTTACAGTGAAGGAAACAATATTACATTACAACTGTGAAATGCACAAAATGAAGGCCAGTCCTAACTATTATGATAAATAAGAGTTTCTGACATATGTGCAAGAAGGTCAATACAGGGATCAATACTGGTTCTAAGCTAAGTTCCATTGCTTTCTCCTTTTCCTATTTCATTTTGTCCCTATGCACAATCCCTTTATTCACTCTTTGTAAATGCATTTAGCCCACGACAACCCCTTTTAACCAAGTTTCTAAGCCCATAATGCATCAGGGACATTCCCATCACCCCTGCCCAAGAAAAACAGAACTTTAGAAAAAACAGATAAGTATCCATCAATGCAAGACTTACTGCAGATCCCAGCTTATTCCTGAACCAAGGCCACCAAGAATTATATGGATTTCTAAGCCTCTGTACCAGCAAACCAACCCTACATTTTAAAATGTTTCTAAAACATCATTATTCAGTTAACATTTAAAAAAAAGACTCACTCTTCCACCCTTTACTACTTCTGTATATGTTTCCCCAGCATCAACCCCATTCCTGTGGATCTGCAGGTTACCGACATGTGTTTCAGCTCCTAGCTTGATAAATCCATTGCTCCTTAGCATGCATTTCCAGATGTGCGTCTTAAATGGATAAACTACCTCCATTCTCTTCTTGGGAAGCACAGCCTTAACATCTATCCCTGCTAAGGGACACTTAGTGAAGTTAAAGCAGGATAGGTACAGGTCATGGTCTCTCTTGCTCGCTCTCTCTCTCTCATACTTGTGGCTATTTGATCCCAACCCCACTCCAGGTAAGCAGCAGGCAACACAGAAGAAAGCATTATATGCAGTTTTTGCATATGTTGTTCATGGCTTCACTCGCCACCTTTCCCTGGCTTCCACTAAAGGCTATACTGTACACACAATGCTATGCCATCCAACTGCTCTTCGGGATGGGGCAAGGTACCAGTGGCAGACATCCTGCTTTCCTAACTATGCCTTCTGGAAAACCAATTTTTATCCTTAACTGCTGCTAGAGCAGATGATGCCTTGCCTTTGCAAAAGCAGGCTGGCATTTTCAATCAAGTACATTTTAATAAATGCATCTATCAAATTGTTTTCACAATAAATGTTCACATATGTACCAGTTACAGAAATGTTATTCTGTTTTTTTTTTCTATCGCCACCAAGTGATACTGGAAATGGCTATTACTTAACTCAAAACGACTACTGCAGTGCCAGGGCATGCACAACATAATAATCTGCCCATCACAGATGAGCATAACCTCCTGAGCTGATAAAAAGCATAACCATAGCAAAATATTCCTTGCACTCTGCAACAGTCTGTAGGCTGTAAATAACTGGTTCCAAAAGTCACTAACTCTCCTTAAGTTGTAAGCAGCAGCCCCTTATTAGCAGGATACCATGCTTTTTGCTTTTACTTCAAAATGCACAAACACAGGTGTTTAACACATGCTTTTAAGCAGTTGGCTCCTAATATGTGTTTAGCAATCACTGCCAACAGCTAAAAGAAGGCCACCACACAATTGACACCATATGCAATAAAACTGTCAGGAATGCCTTTGGAAAATTAAACTGATTTTTGTGTTACAAACAAAACAGAGAATTTTGTTAAAAAAACTTTCATGCTAAATGTGGATTTTTTAACCCCCCCCCCCCACACACACACACATACTCATAAGGTAGGGGACAAAAGTCTTATAAAGGAAAAATAAGGTACAGATGCACACTATAAATAAGCCGAACAATCACAAGTTTGTACAGTAAAATGGAAAGTTAATCTGTGTAAGACTACTAAAATGCTACAGTGCACAAACCTAAAACAGAACAGGCACCTCATTTGAGAGACCAAAAAAAAATCTGAACAGAATCACAAAAAAAATTCTAATAAGCCACTTAAGTTTACCTCTTCTTTTCACTTAACTGCGTAACTTGAATTGGATAATCTAAATGCAGAATTTAATACAAAGCAGTACTACGCTTAGGTGTTTAGAAAATGATTTAAAAGTTATGAGAGGCAGGTTCCTACTCCATTAGATGCCTGGAATGATCTGTTTGTTCCAAATGTATCATCATCATCAGTACTGACTCTGAATTCTTCTATGACCCAAAGTGAAACAAGGTATGACAAGAGTAATTTTCTCCCTGGTAGGTTATTTTATCTTTCAAAACACAAGGGGTAATTGCATGTTATCTTACCTTTGTTAAGATACACAATTTCACCAATATAGTTTAGAACTCTCCCTAACTTCTGATACAGTACAAAATTACACTTCTAAACAACCTATGTTAGAAAATGGAACACAACTAAAATTTCTGGCATGACATGTAACCAGCCTTGCTATTTACGCAAGTCTTAAAGCACGTAATATAGACACAGTTACTCCATGATGCCAGAAACTGCAGTTCTCCCTTTAACAATGTTAAAGGGGGAAAACAGTTGAAATTTGCACATTAAACAGCCTGTATTCTTAAAGGCCTTCACATTATGTAGCAAAGAACTTTCTATAGCCTTCCTCTGTTGTTGTAGACATCTGAATAAACTTTCCAGTTATCTAGGCAGTCTGTTTTTTCCAGGCACCATAAAACTGTTGGTGAATTAAATCTAAATTAGTATGACAATAATCATTTCAAATACACTGCTGAGCTCAAGCAATTTAACTTGTAGTTTCTCTTTCTCAGTATGCTTAACCATAATGAGTGATCCAGTTTACCACACTGTTCATAGAATTATACATTAGCCTACTTGTTAAAGATGTAGTCTAAATCTCTCAGTGTCCACACATCTCTGTATTATGCTACTAAATGCTTTACAGACTTTCCTAAATATAACAGGAACACTTTTTTTTTGTCAAACTACATTATGATTACTAATTCAAATTTCATGCTGGTTTACAGCATAGCTTCTGCTCTGGGGCTGATCTAATCCACCATGCCTTCTAACTAAGCCATTTTCAACCATTTTAATAGCACAGACTACAAAGCCTCATTTATGCACGCATGTCTTTTAAACGCTACCCAACTGCATGTCCTCCCCGCGGTTGGGTAGCGTTCGAAAGACATGTGTGCGTAAATGGGTGTGCCTTCGTTGAAGGTTGGGCGTTGAGCTGGCACCTTGGCGTTTCGTAAAAAAATCTACTGCCAATCATTAGCAGACTGGAGTTCCGCTGTGGCGACCCCTTACCGGGAAAAAGCCGAAAGACAAACAACAAAGCCCATAAGACGAAACACTCCACAACCCAATATTTTGGTCATATGAGTCTCCACTGTGATCCACACTGATGTCCATCTTACCAGGCTGGATAAGGGGAAGGTTACAGTTAGTTGCCTGTCAGGGGCCAGGATTCGCCAGATCATGCAAGCGCTAAGGTCACTTACCCCCAACTACGAGTATGAGTCAGTCATAGTCCATGTGGGCATGAATGACCTGAAAAGTACCTCCTTGCACTATATGAAGAGAGACATGATTGAGCTTAGAATGCGTGTCATAGGCAGGTATGAGCCTACGACTGATCAGCATTCTACCATCTTCAAGGATGATGCCACAATACCAGCAAAAAATGACTGACTTTAACAACAGGCTTAACAACTGGTGTCATGCCAAAGAGGTCCAATACTTGTCAGCCTGGGAGGACATAGTTGACAGGCCACACTGCTTTGCCAGGGATGGTCTTCACCTGTCACTTCTAGGCTTTTAGATATTGGCCAAAACATTATCCACTCTTACAGCTCCTTTTTTAGGCATTGCCAAACGGACAAACCTTCCAACATAACAAAAGCTACTCAGGACAATTTAAAGGTGTTACTACTCAATACCAGTAGCTTCAACAAGAAACTGAACTCCATGGAAGCTCTCCACACCCTGGATAATTCTGATGTTTGTGCAGTTACTAAAACAAGGTTCAAAGCCATGGAAAGCACTCCAGCAGTGCATGGCTATAACGCCTTTCATACAATCTGACCAACCACTGAACATGAAACAGCAAAAGGTGGAAGTGTACAAAGGATAAGCACATCTCAAGGCTGGTCAAACAATATGACATGCTTGAGCTACTCCAGGTCCAACTAACCACATGAAAAATCCATTACCAAATTGCTTACTGCTAGCTACAGGTCCCCCCACCATGAACCAGGAAACTCATACATCACACCTAAAATTACTAGAATCACTCACCATCCAGCTCAATACCATAATCACAGGTGATTTTAACTACCCCTCCATTAATTGGGAGGCATACATGACCACTAACATGTAGGCCCAAAGACTTCTTAACCTTGTAAATTCAAATGCCCTGGAGTAGCTGGTCTGCACTCCCACTAGTGGAACCAATATCCTAGATCTGGTACTCACAAATATGGGAGAGCACTGCACCCCCCTTAGTATGATGTCATCACTGATAAGATGAGATGACAAAGTGGTCTCCCTTGAAATAAAGGTAAAACTAGCCCCCCACCTAAACCCCAAAACTTTAAGAACTTCTCTATGGTAAATTATTCCTTATTAAGGGGTGGCTTAGCTAGTTTCCAAGCTCCCCCAAATCCAGAAAACATAGAAACCTATGCAGAGGCATACATAAAAGCCCTTGTATGACCATATAAACAACTGCATAGAAATGGCAGTACCAGACTGAAATAAACCCAGGTCAAACTGCAAAAACAAGCCACCCTGGTGGACCCCTGGTATTAATAATTTGTATAACAAAAGAAAGAAAACCCTGTCAAGAAGTAAGAGGAAATGTGTACAACAGAGCAAAAAGTCCCTCATTAGTCTAAATAAGTGAATTAGGGAACTAGTCAAGTCTCTGAAAGCAGACTTTGAGGTAAAAAAATAGCCTCCAAAGCTAAGGATAACCATAAGGCATTTTTCAATTATATCCGCAATCTTAAGGGCAATATCCAACAATGTGCAGAATTAGTTGTAGATGGCATCACCTATATTCAGCCGGAAGATGCAGCAAATCTGCTGGACAACAAATTCAGCTCATATTTCACAGCTTAAATCAGGACTATTTAAGGCCCATTAGGATCTGTATTTAACCATGGCCTCCAGACTGGCTTTGTCCCGATAGAATACAGGACAGTAACAGTCATCCTTCTGTATAAATGGGGACCATCTACTGACCCAAAAATTACAGACTCAAAAGTTTGACTAGTTTTATATGCAAGATCATGGAAAGAATAATCATGGACCTGATGAATAATGACACAGGAAACCTCCAAACACTGGACCCGACCCAGTTCTGCTTTGTCAAGGGCAGCTCATTCCTACAGAATCTGGTGGATTTCTTTGAGAAAGTCACTAAGGCCATGGATGATGGTAAAACAGTATATACCACCTACATCGACCTGGCCAAGGCATACGACAATTCCTCATTCGGGTATTATAAAGAAACTCACAAAACTGGGCATAAATTTCTATGTCATCAGATGAATAGCCATATGGCTTACTGACAGGATACATGTGGTTAAAGTGGATGACTCCAGATCCAGCAAGAGGCCAGTTATGAGTAGAATGCCACAGGGCTCAGCAGTGGGACCACTCCTATTCAGAATATACTTCTCTGAAGTCAAGGCTAATGTGGAATGCCTCTGAATGACCATGTTTGCCAACGTCTGCAAGCTGGAGGCAATCACTGAATCCCCCAATGATGTAGACATCCTTCAGGAGGATCTAGATCAGATAAATGATTGGTGCCAGAACCATGGCCCTAAACTAAATTATGGAAAAATGCATCATCATATCCTTTAGGAAGTCAAATACGCTTGCAAATTACATCATCAATAGTACACCTTAACAGATAGTAGCCTGAACTTTGACCGTCATGAGTCCACAGTGCTGAGGAAGTCCCTTTATGTGGTACAACTTATAAGTAAAAGTACAGCAGCCAGCGCCAAGGAAATTATAGCTCCACTGTACTCATCCCTCATTAGACCAATAATCGAAGACAATGCGACACCTGACATGTACTTGACTAGGCACTTACAGCAGCTGGAGCAACCTCAGAGGTTCATCCTAAAGAAAACACAGGATGTAAACAACATGAACTATGCAGACAGACTAAAATGGACAGTGCACTGGTGCAGCAGTAGCGTTTTTCGCCTCACAGCATGAGGTTCTCTGGTTCAATTCTTGGCTGAGTACCTTCTGCATGTCCTCCCTGCATTCGTGTGGGTTTTCTTCGGGTACTCCGGTTTCCTCCCACGTTACAAAGACATATGTCTGAAGTGTTTTTCCATGGGCCTCCACTGAAAATTGTCTTTGTTCCAAGTCAGACTTTCCTGGTAAATAAATGTTAAATAAAATAAATAAAAGTCCTATTCTTTTACTCCATCTCCTACAGACTATTAAGGGGTGATCTATGCATGACCTAGAAGGCACTCATAAATCCAGCCCTGAAAGGTGCTGCCACACATCCGCAAATCAAACAGCATGAGGGTCACCCAATCTAGGATCTAAACTTAATCAGCAACTCAAACAAAACATACTGGAGAGACAGATGTGTCTCAAAGATTCCCCCTTCTTTGGAACAGGCTTCCTAGTCACATAAAGCATAGATCTTCCCTGGATCTCTTCAAACGCAATTTGGATCAATGGATGGGGAATCACAAATTCACACCTGAGGAAATGCCTATGGACAGGAGCAATCTGTTAGATACTCAATGCACAGGAACAAATCCATGCCATTCTCTTGCCGCTAGGTGCCATATATTGGGCAAAATCGGGTTAGACTGGCTAGGGTTGTATGGGCCCTTAAGCTGTTATCCCTAGTAATCTCCTATGAACCTATGAAGAGGACAGCACATGGGTCATGAAACAGTTCCACACCAAAATGGTACTGCATGTTTTCTCACGAAATAGATTCACATCAAAATTATGGCATGTTTTCCTTACTTGTACCTTTCACTTAATCTCTTAAATCTGAGGCACCTTATAGCCACGACGTTTCATCTGCTCTCTACAACTTTTTTTTTTAATTAAGTAACTACATTTATAATGTTTAGTATAGCTACATTTTAAAGATGCAGTGCGTTTTGGCCATCAGAGCAAGCAATAATTCAGGGTTCAAACCCAGCATTTAAAAAATCTCTTAGTTGCAGTAGAAGTATCTGAATCACCTACATCAGTTAACTTGCTCAAAAATTATGCGTACAGAAGAGGGCAACTTATGGATACTTCAAGGGCAAGAGTCCATATACAATGGCAATGGAATAAAATAAGAAATGCTAGCTCAGGATCAAGCAGAATATGAAAATGTCATTATTTGCAGCAGAGTGAAAGAAAAAGCATGATATGTTCAATCTATAAATTACAGGCAACTATGCAAAAATTCAGGTTAATGCATATATTTATACAGTCTTCACAATGTTCTTTTGATATTAATTTTAGCAAATGAAACTAATTTCACTGTATTAGGCACAATGCTGTCGGTCTGTCTCTCTTTACATATATATATATATATATATATATATATATATATATATATACACACACACATATATATAGGTTTACTATCAAAATGTTGAAGTTCACACGGTCGACGTTCATAACGTCAAAGGTCATTACAACGAATGTTCAAAATAAAAAAAAAAAAGTTTAAATTTAAATGGTCAAAAAACACTTGCAAACCTAACACTAGTGTTTTTGCAGGGGGCTGCGCCCCCCCCCCCCACTACTTATATCTTACAACTCCGAAATTGCACAACAGTGCAGTCAAGGGAAAATCCTTGCCCTGTTTGCAACATAATGTCGACAGGTAATTTTCATGCACTTCCTGTCGACCAAATGAACTACTTAATATTCATGTGTTGGCCATATGGGTCGATCATATGAACATTAGACCAAATGAATTTCAACATTTTGATAGTAAACCATATATATATGGTTGAAACAGATGCCTGGTGACAGAGCCAAGGCCTCAAGCTCAATGCCAAAAAGTGCAGTGTCATCCCCTTTGGTAAAAACTCTGTACCCATGAACTACCACATAGGCAGCAATCTACTTAACACGGAATGTGTGATAAGAGACCTTGGGACCCAGGTGGACAGTAGTCTCTCCTTTGATAGTGACATCGCCACAATAGTCAGGAAATCCTTCTATGTGGCACACCTCAACATAAAAGGGTTCTCATCCAGGAAAAAAGAGGTCATTGTTCCCTTCTACTCGACACTCATTAGACCCATTATAGAGTACAACGCCCCTTTTAGAATGTACCTCACAGCTGGAAAGACCACAGATGTACCTCACAAAGAGGATTACTGGCCTCAAACAAATGCCATACACTGACCATCTCAAAAAACTCCAGCTTTACTCCGTAGCATATCGCCTACTCCGAGGTGATCTCTGCCTAACATATAAAGCTATGTCAAACCCAGAGCTGTTGGACATGCTACACCAAAAGAAATCCCAGTCCCTCCGAGCTACATGCTCTAGGGACCTAAACCTTGTCACCACAATAAACAGGACATGCTAGAGGGATAGATTCCTGTCCCAGAGACTTCCCATACTCTGGAACAGGCTACCCATCGATGTCACGCAAAGTTCTTCATTACACTCTTCAAGAAAAATCTTGATGAGTGGATGGGAAATAGGAAATACACCCCGGGGATCATTTCTGTGTCTCTGTTCAACAGGGGCACAGGAAAATAACTTTCTTGGGTGGCGTAAGCCAGGGAACCTTGTTGGCTAGGCTTACGTAGGCCCTTGGGCAGATAGCCTAGTACCTACCTATGAACCTATATATATATATATATATATATATATATATATATATATATATATATATATATATAGACACACACACACACACACAAAACAGACACACACACCTACATACAAATAAAGCATGATATTATGACATTAATCATTGAAAAGGATGAAAAAATATAATCAATACTCAGCCTTCAGCTGTCAGAATGCCACAAAAGTAGAAAGGAAATTTGAAAAAAAAAAATAGCTGCTTTTTCTTCAAATAAAAAAATTAATTCTCTAACTCATATGCAGCGTTATTAAAGATTTTCACAGGTGAAGGAAGGGTTACAAAGCCTCTCAGTGTGGAATCATTTACTGCATTTATTTGTTGTTTAGTATCTAGTCTCTGAATATAACAGTCATCCAACAAATACAGCTTTCATAATTCTGCAGTACAACGTCTGCACACACGTAACCTAAATCCATATTTCACAGTGACAGCAGATGATAGCAGAATGTGAAGTATTAATGCTAATGTCACTGCAGTCCTATACACTACTACACTTTAAGAGAAAGCAGCTGCTGAGATGAAATGTGTGCCAACTGTCTGAAGACAGACATATAAGGAACATCCCCCCTATTACAAAGATACAAAAAAGGCATACATTGGAGCCAGCGAAGGAACAAGTTTCTTTTTCAAATTTCCTTAGAAAAGCATACTCTAAAGTACTACGTTGGGACCAAAATAATTAGTAAGAGAAGATTTTCCTAAGTTTCCCCTGAAGCACATACAATTAATTGTACAGCATCCATAGTTGAACTGTCACAATACTTGAGAAAGGAATCTGCCTATGACAGCAAAAAAAAAAAAGTTTAATACCTATCTGCACTCAGCATTCTCAAGTAACCTCCTAGGCATCATTGTGAGAATTTAAGCCAACATCTCAAACCACCGTTGCTCAACAAACTGCATGCAGTTAGGACTAGACAGCAATAGTATACACTTTCAGAATAAAATGTCAGAAATGTTAAGCCTATTATATGTTAGGACACACACAGTCATGATGGAAGGTAAAAAAGCACATATGAGGCATGCTGGAACTGCTATGCAACATACAGATGCAGAAGAACTTCCCAAGAGAATTTCTTTCATCACCTGCCACGTATGGGACATTGCCATCAAGTGCTCATAACTTATGGAAGCCTTTTTGTACCAGTGCATCGTGTCACACATTTTGGTGAAGAAAGGTTCAGAGATATAAGATCCTCTTTTTTTTGCTTTCTAGATGTCACAAGTCATACCATCACAAACTCTGTATCTTCTAGGGTGTTGCTGCAGTGTGTGAAATTACCAATGGTCTTTTAGTGGTTTGGCCAGCTTAACACTATGAAACCCCCCAAAAAAGTAGTTAAGTTAAACTAGCTGTTTTGGTCTTTGTGATACTGTAGTGTGTGTGGGTGGGAGTGATCTTCACGCTTCAAACACACTTAACAAAATCTTTTTTTTTTTTTTAATTGTGGTAGCACGTTCACTTCAAGAGTATGTTTCTTTTTTCTTTCCATAGTATTACATTCCAGCCATTAAACTTAATTGAGATATTCATTTAAAGTACTTCTGACTTCTGAATACCTAATTATGCAGGTAGGCAGTCTCCCTGCTGCACACGTATCACAAGTATTCTAATGAACAGCTTACATTATAGCTACTCTGATGTCTGACTTAACACATGCTTTTCTTCAGCATATGAAACTCTTAAATGGAACAACTTTGAGACCAGACAAGGGATAGGAAAATGCTTTTAGAAATGCCCCAGAAACGGGATTCTTCTTTTATCGTAACTACTTGATTTTGACAAGTATAGAAAAACAAAATGTGTATGTTCCAAAGCTTAAGTACTTCTGTAGTGAAATTATGCCTTTATTTAGTAAGCAGGCAGAAGATAGTAACATACAACTGACAAAGCCATTAAGGAGTTAGGCAGTCTTTCTTCTTTTCTCAGATTTTTGTACTTGGAGACATAGGCCACAGTGGCTGCAAAGGGTGCATGTTCTATCAAGCCTGCTAATTTAAGTCTTTTACATTCTGTTTACTTTAATAGAATGCATGCATTTTATTTTGTACTTTATACCTTCATTTCTTCAGGGGATACATGTTCAGATTCTGTCTTCATATGCTTCTGACGCTTTTCCTGTACCCATCCTTATTTGTGTCAGTAGTTTCACTGATGCTTTGAGGGGAGCAGTAAAGATTTCCCTGATGCTTTTCTGTGTTTCCACTCCAACCACTCACATGCAGACAGTATGTAAGCTTAATGCTTTATATGTGTGTACATTTTTTATTTAGACTCCTATTCTGTACCAGACAGATGAGACAATTATGCCAGTAAAAGCATGCTTACTTTTATGTGGCTTCCCACTCCACAGTGGAATCAAGGACTTGGGTTTTGTAGCAATTTTTTTAATTACAGTATCCTAATCAATTCTGGGTGGCCACGGTGGTGCTGCGGTTAGCACTGCCACCTCACAGCAAGAGGTTCTCTGGTTCGATCGTTGGCTGGGATGCCTTCTGTGCGAAGTCTGCATGTCCTCCCTGTGGTCACGTGGGTTTCCTCCGGGTGCTCCGTTTTCCTCCATCCCAAAGACATGCGGTAAGTGGATTGGGTATTCTAAATTGGCCCTAGGCATGAGTGCGTGCGTGTGTGTGCTTCTGTGGAAGGTTGGGCACTGGGCTGGCAACTCGACATTGTAAAACTCCACTGCCAATCATGAGCGGACAGGTGATCCGCTGTGGCGACCCCTAACTGGGAAAAGCCGAAAGAAGAAGAAGCTATAGTGATTTATCATGTCAATGTCAAGTAAATATTTTCAATCACGCACAAATGCAGCTGTTTAACTATATCCCTTAAGTCTCAGTGGAGGTCATTTGAACATATCTTCTTTGTAGGTAGAAACTAAAGGCATGGATACAAAGCAACAGCAGATATAAACAGGAGACATAAAAGAGAAACAAGAAGATGAAGGTAGAGAAATAGAAGTTATGTCCTTACCATAACGTTCCATGTGGAGTGTTCATCTCGCCTTTGTTCTTACACATGGGTTCGGAGCCGATCCTCGGCTCCGTGTCGGCCGCTTGCAAGCTCTGCATCGAGAAGAAGCTCGAGATCACCTAATACCCACAATCCCCCTCTGCCTTTACCTCAGATCTAGTTGGCAAGCAAACCAGCCATAGAGAGCACACACATACCAAAATATACATAATGATAGGATCATCTATATACATATATACATATATATATATATATACACAAGTGTATCATACAATACAACTATTGCAACTGCAGAAGGAGAATACTCCAGACCAGGCACCAAATTGAACGTTCTTCCTAAGGGTGGGAAGGGTGGGAATGTAAGAACAAAGGCGAGATGAACACTCCACATGGAACGTTATGGTAAGGACATAACTTCTATATGTGAGAGTGTTCAATCTCGCCTTTGTTCTTACATGGGTAGCGTCCCTAGCTCCATGATCCTGAGGAACTCACGGGAGAACGTTCTTGAGCACAGTGGAACCAAAGGTTGCCCTATCCCTAGAAACCCTGTCCACTTTGTAATGAGAGATAAATGTATGTGGTTTAGCCCAAGCAGCAGCCGCACAAATCGTGTCTAATGGTAAGCGAGCTGCGTGAGCTAAGGATGTAGACACTGATCTCGTAGAATGTCCTTTAGGTTTGACCGATAAGGTTTGATTAGAAGCCTCATAAACATGTGTGATACAATCAGTTAGCCATTTGGAAAGAGTTCGTTTCAGAACTGCTACACCCTTCCTGCTGTCAGCAAAGGCTACAAACAGTTGATCAGATTTCCTGTGATCTTTTGTTCTATCCAAATAAAACCTGAGTTGTCTATGGACATCCAATTTGTGCAACATATACTCTAACTTATTAGAGTGATTTTTGAAAAAGGTGGGTAATTCAATGGACTGATTAATATTATTAGTAGAGCAAACTTTGGGGAGAAAGGATGGATTAGTGTGAAGGGATACTCTGTCAGAGTGGAAAATTAAATAAGGGTGTTTAATAGAAAGAGCCTGAAGCTCAGACACTCGCCTAGCGGATGTAATGGCCACCAGGAATAGAGTTTTCCACGATAAAAATTTCAATGGGCAAACTGAGGCTGGCTCAAAAGGGGGCAACATCAACTTAGAAAGTAAGAGGTTCAGATTCCAAGGTGATGTAGGAATTCTAACTGGTGGTCTGATATGAAAAGATCCTTTTAATAAAGCTTTACAAAGTCTGTGAGCCATAATAGGCGCACCACATTCTTCCACATGAAAGTTAGAAATGGCAGCCAATTGCACTCTTAAAGTAGCAGGAGAAGCTCCTTCATGGAACAATTCTGTCAAAAACTCCAAGATCTTGTTCAACGGAGCTATAACAGGGTCCAAATGATGTGAATTAGCCCAGAAGACGAAACATTTCCATTTACTGGTGTAGGTTTTTGTAGTGGAAGCTTTATGAGAAGCCACTAATATATTCTGAACCGCCGTGTAAGGGAATCAGACCTGGCTAGAAAGGGAAGCGGAGCAGCCAAGCTGCTAGATGGAGTGATTCGAGAGATGGGTGAGGAACTCCTGACGAGTGAGTCAGTAGATCTGGCTCTGGGTCCAGCATCCAAGGTCCCGAATGCGGTGATGCAATAGAAAGGGGAACCAAATTTGACGAGGCCAGAATGGGGCAATGAGGATTATCGTCCTCTGAAGGTTGTTGGCTTTCTGCAGAAACTTTGCAATCAGGGAAATGGAGGAAAAGCATACAGGAGACCCGGGGCCAATCGTGCACCAGCGTCCCTGGGGACTTCCCTGGAGGGTAATAGGGCAAAGTAGCTCCTGCATTTGGCGTTCATTGGAGACGCAAACAGATCGCAGGAAGGCTGGCCCCACTTGCGAAATATCGTGTTCGCAATTGACTGTTTGAGGGACCACTTGTGAGGCAACAGTATTGCTCTGCTCAGCCTGTCGGCTATGACGTTGGATGACCCCGGGATGTGCGTTGCGATCAGAAAGCGACCGTGGACTCCGCCCATTGCCAAATTCTCATGGCCTCTCTGCATAGTTGATAAGACCTGGTTCCCCCTTGCTTGTTTATGTACCAGACTACAGACATGTTGTCTGTCTGAACTGCAATAGTCCCTAGAGGAAGAAGGGGAGCAAAGTGTTGCAACGCTAAAAACACTGCCCTCAACTCCAGAACATTGATGTGCAGATTGTACTCCAGATTGGTCCATTCGCCTTGGACTGTCTGTCCCTGAAAGATGCCCCCCCACCCTATCAGGGAAGCATCCGTGGTTATCGTCACTGACGGTGTGGGTAGCACAAATGGTCTTCCGCTGGAAAGGTTGCAAGTCTGAAGCCACCAAGTTAGGTGTGATTTGCATGTGTTTGTAATCAGAATTTCGTGTGTCAGAGGTAGCTGTTGGAATGACCATTGTGCAAACAGAAGCCATTGTAGAACTCTCATGTGCAGTCTTCCCAATGGTATCGCAATGAGAGAAGCTGCCATGAGACCCAAGACCTTTAGAACCAGCTTTGCCGGGGATTTTTTGGACGACAGAAGGAGAGAAATGTTGTTTTGAAGTGTGACTATTCTTTCTGGAGGAAGCCTTAGAATTAAATGATGCGTATCTAATTCCGCTCCTATGAATAAGATATGCTGTGATGGCTGTAGTAAAGATTTTTCGAAATTTACGGAAATTCCGAGGTGAATACAAAGTTGTAGGGTGTAATCCCTGGCCTGTATCAGTTGACGCCGGGTGGTGGCAGACAGGAGCCAGTCGTCCAGATACGGAAACACCTGGAATCCTAGGCGTCTCAGATGAGACGCTACCACTGCCATGCATTTGGTGAAAACCCTGGGGGCTGAGGTCAGACCAAAGGGCAGGGCTCGAAACTGGTAGTGACTGGCTCCCAGCCGGAAGCGCAAATGATCCCTGGACGCCCTGGCCATTTTGATGTTGTAGTATGCGTCCTTCAGATCTATTGAGCACATCCAGTCGTCCTTCTGTAGGAATGGAAGGATCGATTGAAGCGTGACCATTCGGAACTTTTCCTTCTTGACAAAGGTGTTGAGGTTGCTTAGGTCCAGAATCGGCCTCCAGTCCCCTGTCTTCTTTGGAACTAAAAAGAACCTTGAGTAAGTCCCGAATCCTATTTGGTCCGCTGGGACTGGTTGGATGACTCTTTTTTCTAGCAGCTTTGAAATTTCTATAGCTGCTGGGTCTCGCAGATGGGGCGGTACATCTGGGAGTTTTCTCTTTGGAATGAGGGTGGATAGGAATGGTATTCTGTAACCTCTGGTAACAACGCTTTTTACCCAGTTGTCTGTAGTAAAGTTTTGCCAGGCCTGAGGGTATAAAGCTAAGCGACCCCCGACTGCCTCCAGAGCAGGACAGTTGGGCCTCCTCTCAGGAGTGCTGGAAAGGTTTTCCAGGGGGGGTATGAAACAAAAGTACCACGGAAACCTTGCTCCAGCAAACGAACAAGAGCAGTAGTAAAACTGCTACAAAGAACCAAAAAGTAGATTTCCTTAACGCAAATTTATTAAGTAACGTTTTCGCCTTGCTTACTAGCTTGGCTTCCTCAGAGAACATTTGAAATAAAACAAAGTACAACTTTTATACTTCATTAAAGGAAGTGATGTCAGTGGGATGCCATTAAAAACTGTTTCTTCATCCTATAATAATATGTTTACATAATTATATTAAAACAACATTGTGTCATTTGAAAGCAAATGTAGTACATAAAAATCAAATGTAGTACATAAAAAGCTATATCAAATTACAACCATAAAAACGGATACAAACAGATAGAATATTATATACAATTGTATCAAAAGCATTCAATTATATCTCAGTAAAATATACAAGAAAAGGGAGTGGGTCCATCCCTTTTCTTGTATATTTTACTGAGATATAATTGAATGCTTTTGATACAATTGTATATAATATTCTATCTGTTTGTATCCGTTTTTATGGTTGTAATTTGATATAGCTTTTTATGTACTACATTTGATTTTTATGTACTACATTTGCTTTCAAATGACACAATGTTGTTTTAATATAATTCTTATGTAAAACATATTGTTAGTTATGATAGGATGAAGAAACAGTTTTTAATGGCATCCCACTGACATCACTTCCTTTAATGAAGTATAAAAGTTGTACTTTGTTTTATTTCAAATGTTCTCTGAGGAAGCCAAGCTAGTAAGCAAGGCGAAAACGTTACTTAATAAATTTGCGTTAAGGAAATCGACTTTTTGGTTCTTTGTAGCAGTTTTACTACTGCTCTTGTTCGTTTGCTGGAGCAAGGTTTCCGTGGTACTTTTGTTTCGTACCTTGTTTGTTGCTTCTTGGCGTCTTTCCAGGGGGGGTATCCCTGTCACCTTGGTTTTGCGGATCCCCTCTGCCGCCAGGGCGCGTCTTCCACCTCTGCCCCCTCCTCTGCCTCTAGAGGGGGCATCACCCTGTGTGCCTGGGAAAGATCCTTGGGGTTTTCGAAACCACATTTTCCCACCCCGTTGCCCTTTGGGGTACGGTCTGGAAGGGGTGGAAAAATGGACTCCGACAGCAGACAGTGTCTTTCCCTCCTGTTCACACCGGGTAAGGGTCTCCTTTACTTTAGGGCCAAAAAGTGTGGCACCATCAAATGGGGTGTTAATAAAGGAAGACTTGAAGGCTTCCGCAAATGAACATAAGCGCATCCAGGATTGCCTACGAAGAGCAATTGCTGAAGCTGCTGCCCTACTCGATCCTTCGGCTGCGTATGATATCAGCCTCATGGATGAGTTAACAATGGATGTAAGGGTATTTAGATGTGCTGTAACTTTCTCTGAGACCGCAGCATCTGTAGTACCCTGGAGGGTATCTCCCAACTCTTTGACTAGATCCCTCTGTAAACATGTAAAATGGGTCAAATAGTTCAGGGATCACATAGAAAAAGCCGCTGAACTAAAAATGCGCTTCCCGTATCTGTCCATAGTCCTAGAATCTCTGTTAGGCAGATGGACAGATGAGGAAGATTCCGACATCTCCTTTTTCGTGGCCGCTGCAACCACCATGACGTCCACTGGAACTCCCTTTGTGAGGTAAGCCTTGTCTTGGGGTGCAGTGATGTACTTATTAGGCTTCCTAGGGACCGGTTCCACCGTGTCAGGTGTCTCCCACGCCCTTCGAGCAATCAACTCCATTAACTCATCGAAGGGCGGAGTGACCCAGGAGGAGGAAGGGCGAGCACCAAATGCCTTCAGCAAGACTGACTCATCCTCAGAAGGGGGGAGGGACTGCCAATCACCTCTCTGCTTCAGGATCTCCAAGATGTCAGAAAAGGAGACATCTTCTGAAGGTGACTTTGGGGACCCTTCTGACTCATCCAAGTCAGTATCGGATGTCAAAGATTCTTGTGGAGAATCTAAGTGTCTCCTCTTACACAATCTTTTCCTAGGGACCTCTTCGGGGGGGGCATCCGAAGAAGCCTCTGAGGAAGAGGGGGCACCCTCCAGGGGTGGCTGAGACACCGGTGCTCGACGCTTGGATGTGGCCGTTGGTGCAGAGGAAGATAACGGTCCTTTATGGGGAGGAGAGGCTGCTTCTACTGATGTGGTTGTCTGGGTAGACAACACCTTCCTCATGAGATCGAAGGCCCCCGGGTCCCGAGTCGAGGAATCTCCCGGTTCCGAAGAAATGGGAAGAATCCCCGAGACAGGCACCGAAGGCATCGATCCCGAGGACGGAGCCGAATCGATCCGCGCCGAGGCCCCGAGAGGAAGAGTCGGAACCGAAACGTCGGTTCGACTCTCGGCCCCGGAACCAAGGACGGATCGTCGGCTCCGAGACTCCGGTACCGGATCCGACGGAGCCGAGGTGAAAGGAGCAGACCGAGAAAAGGACGGTTCTGGCACCGAGGGCTCCACAATCAGTAGATCAACCTCTTCCGGCTCCAAAGACTGGACAGGTCTCGGAGGAGGAAGGGATGGAGATAATGGAAGGCCTTCAAGTTTCGACACCAATTGGGTTGAAACCGAGATAAGTTTAGATAGGGCCGAATGTTCCAATAATTTCTGCACCACACGGTCCACATCCATATCGGAGAGCTTAGAAGAACGGGTCGAAGGAACCGAAGACGGAGCCGACCTCAACAGTGTCGAAGGAGGGAGCTCCATCACCGGTTCCAAGACTCGAGGCTCGGAAACTGACAACAGTTGAACACTCGGCCCCGAAGTCTGTGGAACCGGTGATCTAACTTTAGTCGAAGAGCTCGGAGACGATGACTTGGGCTCCGACGTCTTCGATTCCTTCGAGGACTTGGATGCCTGGTCAGAAGCATCCAGAGCCACCTGAAAGGAAGGTTTTAACAAATCCCTATCCATTAGTTTCCTGCCTATCTGTCATGACCCTCCCACTGAAAGAATGACAAATAGAGCAGTCTTCTTGCAGATGGAGAGGGCCAAGACAGTAGACGCAGGAACTATGATTGTCAGTTACTGACATTTTTTGCCCACATTGGCAACGCTTGAACCCCGATTTGGCCTTTTCAGACATGTCACTATAAGTAGAAAAAAAGTCAAATCCAGTAAAAAGTCAAGTCCGGTAAAATTGTCAAATCCAGTAGTGAAAGTCAATCCGGTTGTCAAATCCAATAAGGGGTGGTAGGCCCCAAAGAGAACTCTAACTAAGTTTTACAACTTAATGGTACCGAGATTCCCTTAACCTTACCACACACACACAAATTATCACTAAATAGCTTTATAATACTAAAGTACCAAGAAAAAATACAAGAATAAAATTCTAAATCTTATCTCAGGTGCTCGAGCTCGACCCAGTGATGCGAACGCTGCAGCGGCAAACTAGATCTGAGGTAAAGGCAGAGGGGGATTGTGGGTATTAGGTGATCTCGAGCTTCTTCTCGATGCAGAGCTTGCAAGCGGCTGACACGGAGCCGAGGATCGGCTCCGAACCCATGTGTAAGAACAAAGGCGAGATTGAACACTCTCACATCTGAGAAAAAAAAAAGAGATGACTTACCTACACAAAAAATGCACAAGACTGCTGGTGCCAAAATTAACCAAGCAAGAGATCACACTGTAGATCAGAAGGTGGGGTGACATAAAAGACAGAAATATATACTTCTAGAATTTATTCGTAAAGTTACTACTTGACTGCATTCTCTTCAAGTGTTACATTTTTTATCAAATTTTGTCTAATGCAACAAGGCCCACACAATCACAAAGACAAATCATAATGGGGGCCTGAATAACAGATATAAGGGGAAAAAAAAGCAAGTAAAATAAAGTCCAGCAGATGGGCAATGTTAGAACCGCAATACCAAACAGAATGCTACATATGGTATTTTAAACACCTACAGGTGGAGTGCTAAAACACAATAAAAAACTACAAAGTAAAACTACATCATACTTCCTGCAACAACAAGGTAACTCACCATGGCCATTACCTTACATTTTGTTCTGAGACCAAGATCAAATAACATGAATTATTACTTGTTCCAGCAACTTTGGAACAGTGTGTGAAGAACTCTGAAATACCTATGCATATCCTAAGTATGCATCAATGTTACAAGTACTAGCAAGCTATAGAAAAAAAATCAAAGAAATAAGATGCAAAAGTTAATGTTAGCTCTAGCATTACCTCCACAAAAACAATGAGGCTATAGTTAAAAAGGCTCCATTTTAATAAATCTAGGTGTAGTGAATCAGTTTTAAATACCTTTAGTGAATTATCACTTGTGCCATAGGCACATTTGCATTTATATATAAGTAATCAAACTGTATTCATCCATCCATCCTCATCACCTTTTTCCCATTGTGCACACGGACTCGGGGTGTCCCTTCAACAATAACAATCATCTCAAGCCAAGGTTTACACCATCAGGTGGCGAGCCCTGCCATGATAGTTCATCCGTACTACTCACTCACACACACTCACACCAAGGCCAATTTAGAATGTCCAGTCCACCTACTGCATGTCTTTGGAATGTGGGAGGAAACCGGAGCACTCACAGGAAGCCCATGCGACCGCAGGGAAGACATGCAGACTCCGCACAGAAGGCACCCAAGCTGAGAATCAAATCAGAGAATGTCTTGCTGTGAGTTGACAACGCTAACTGCTGCACCACAGTGGCCACCCTAACAAGTTAAAATTAAGAAACATTACACTTTAAGTATATTGCTATATATCATATAATCTAAGCAGCATTACTTAAATTAATCAATTTCTGTTCCTTTTTTTAAACAAGAAACATCTTTATTAAACCATCACTTACAACATAAGTAATCATACACTTATATAAACGAAAACAAACCACACTGACACAATCCTGGTTGCAAGCATTCTACATCACAAACCATATTGACACACTCCCAGCTGCAAATATTATACATAATTTATAATCTACCCAATCATTTTCAGTCAAACATTACATAGCTCATTTAAGCCCTGCCTTCTTTTAAACCTCATTCCTCCCTTGTATGTATTGTTCCCACAATTCCCATGTTTTCCTATGCAGTTTGCTCCTACCTTTTTCCTAAAGATCTCAATTCCATTTGATTTATCTCTGTTACTACAGTTACTACTTCTAATATAGTTGGTTTAGATTTTGATATCCATTTTCTAGTAATTGCTTTTTTTGGCAGCCACGGGGGGGGGGGGGGGGTCATAAACAAAAGACCAGCACTGGTAGAGTTTTTAGTAGAATCTAGAATAGAAGCTGTCATTAAAAAAGGAATAATTAGTACAGCATATAAGATATTACATGAAAACTATAAGAATCAATCAGAGGAGGTCAGAAAGGATTGGGAAAAGAGACTGGGTAAGCAACTCACAAAGAAACAATGGGAGGATATGTTTGTCTCCCAAATATGCAACAAAATCTAGAAGATTTAGGATTTCTGCTTGGAAATGTTTACATAGATATTTTTATACCCCAGGTAGACTCCAGAGAATTCTTCCTCAGGTAGACAGCAAATGTTGGAGGTGTGATGGGGAAGAAAAAGGTAATTGGGAACACATTTTCTGGAGCTGGCGGACTTTAAGGATTCCCTGTGGGATGCACTGTCGAAGATGCTGGATGGGCAGATTGGTGTGACGAGGGTGATGATTTTTCTGAGCTATGATAAAGAATTGGAATTGCCTAGACATGGTAAGGCCTTGCTATCTCTAATTATGGAGGCTGCCAAAAAAGCAATTACTAGGCGCAGTGAATCATGACTAAAACTCTGGGATGCTTTCTGCCAAGACAGTTACTAACCTAAAAATACTTACTACATAGCTACTACAACAGAAATGAAAAACATTAAATCATTCAAATGGAGGAATGTGGAAGCCTTCTACTAAACCTTAATCATGCAACCATCCTAAGTCAAACTTGGAAAATAGTGTGGCTAGCATCTGTTTGTGACCATAGCAAAGCATCTAAAATTAGACTCCTTGCAAGATTGAAATAGAAATGTATCTCTACATTGGATAAAGTGTCATCCTTCAGATCCAGTTTCAACAACCCCCAATAAAAAAAAAGCTCACATCAATATATAATGTCTGCTTCTCTACTGCCTGGTCCCTTTCAAAGTAATAAAGATTTACCATATCCTAGGTCTGGCATGATGACCGTCCAGCTATTATACAAATCATAGTACTACATCTGTAATGAGCTAATGCCCACAACCAGGGTTCCACTTCTCAGGGCAGTATATATACAGCAGGGCATCACATGTGAAGTCAGACACGAAAATGAAAGCACAATTATATAAAATAAAGTTATGTCCTCACCATAACGTTCCATGTTTGTTGTCCTTGATCTCGCCTTCCTTCTTGCTGTTTGGGTTTGGAGCCGATCCTCGGCTTTGACTTGGCAGTATAATATAGCTAGAGAGATTTTACTGGGTCGAGGCTAGTCCATATCCCAGCATGCCTAGCAGTAGTTACCCAGATCATGTTTGCGATAACCCAAAACTAGACCATATAAACAGACAAGAGATATACTCTACTTTACATATCCGATGACACCTACATATAAAGGTGTGACCCTTCCACAATAGTAAAAGTAGTAGACTGAGACTAACCATAAGGTATGGTACAAAGGAAACCCAGCCAGTATAGCCAATAGAACAAGGGATTCTAATTGATCCTCCAGGAAGGGGGAAGGAGGGTGGGGTGCGAGATCAAGGACAACAAACATGGAACATTATGGAGAGTACATAACTTCTTTATGTTATGTTGTCCATATCTCGCCTTCATTCTTGCTGTTTGGAACAGCATCCCCAGCACCTGATTCTTGGGTGGCTCACTTGAAAAAAAACTCTTCAGAACCATGGAACCAAAGGATGCCCTGTTCCGGGAGGCCACATCTACTTTGTAATGAGTGATAAAGGTATGAGAATTAGTCCATGTAGCTGCTGCACAGATGGAATCCAAAGGCAATCTAGCTTGAAAGGCAATAGAGGGAGACAAGGCCTTTGCTGAGTGCCCTTTAATCTTCCCTGGAAGTTTCTGCTTGCGCAACTCGTAGACATGTTTTATAATGTCTGAAAGCCACTTTGATTAAGTCACCTTTGAAACCGTGCAACCTCTTTTACTGTCCGCAAAGGATATGAACAATTGGTCAGATTTTCTAAAGTCCTTGGTCCTGTGTAAATAGAAATGTAACTGTCTATGAATGCCCAATTGATGAAGCTTATACTCTGCCTTGTTGCCATAATTAGGGAAGAACTCTGTAATAGTCTCCAAAGAATTAACTTGAAAACAGAATTACCACAGAGTTCCAATAAGTGCTCCAACACCACTGAATTGTACTACCTCTGGTTCCGTTGTAAGGCCAAACAGCTAGTTGCAGAACAATATTCAATGTCCACTGAAAAATACTGTCTCTTGTTCCAACATAAACCAACCACTGTTGTCAAAACGTTTCAACAGTGGTTGGCTTTAAGTTGGAACAAGCGACAGTATTTTTCAGTGGACAATGAATATTGTTCTGCAACTAGCTGTTTGGCCTTACAACGGAACCAGAAGTAGTACAATTCAGTGGTGTTGGAGCCCTTATTGGAACTCTGTGGTAATTCTGTTTTCATAATTAGGGAAGAACACAGGAAGCTCTATGGATTGATTCAAATTGTAGTCAGAACATACCTTGGGTAAGAAGGAGGGGTTGGTTCTGAGAGAAACCCGATCTTTATGGAAAATCAAGTACGGGGAACAAATAGATAAGGCCTGTAATTCTGAAACCCTTCTAGCTGAGGTAATTGCAACCAAGAAAAGGTTCTTCCAAGTCAGAAATTTGAGCAGACAAGAAGCAGATGGTTCGAAGGCAGGGAGAATCAAAGCATCTAAAACTAAATTCAGATTCCAGGGGGTAAGAGGTTCTCTTATCGGAGGTCTTAATAGGGTAGTACCTCTTAGAAATGCCTTGCATAACCTATGGGACATGATATTGGAACCCATTTCTCCCATATGGAAATTAGAAATGACAGCTAACTGAACTCGGATAGTAGCTGCAGCTGCTCCTTGGTCAAATGTTTCAGCAAGAAATTCAAGAATCTTTGAAATGGGAGCAGTAAAGGGATCAATCTAATTTTTGCCTGCCCATCAAGAGAACCTCTTCCATTTACTAGTATAAAGTCTCCTAGTAGTGGGCTTATGGGAGGAAATCAAAATGTGTTTAACTGCTGGAGAAACATTGGGAAGCATGGCTAAGACCGGAAGTGGAGAAACCAAGCTGTGAGCTTGAGAGTTTGAATGGAAGGATGGAGGGCCCCTGACTGATGCCGCAAAAGATCTGGCACTGGGTCCAGGGATCCAAGGCTCCCCTTGCAGATGAGACCAAAGGAATGGGAACCATATTTGACAAGGCCAGTAAGGAGCAATGAGGATTAATTGCAACCCAATAACTGTGCTTTCTGAAGAGCCTTGGGGATCACGTGGAAAGGTGTAAAGCAGTCCTGGGGGCTAATCATGAACAAGTCCATCCCTGGGTGACTGTCCTGGTGTTGGGACTAGGCCTAAGTATTTTATTTATTTCACATTTGTTGACCGGGATAGTCTGACTGGATTCATGTCCATTTTCAGCGGAGGCCCGGGCAGAAAAGCTCCAAAGATTTATGAAATAGTAATTTAAAGTCAAGTAAAATATAAAAAGTTATATACAAGAAAGTAAAGTATAAAAAGTTTAGCATAGAAAAAACTGATACACAATTCAGAGATCTAAACAAACTTATACAGTTTTACATAACACACAATATATACAACTGACAGGACAAAAGTCCATCGCTCTCAGATATTATAATTCCTATTACTTGTAGCAGGATGGGACTTGTAAATAGGAGGTAGGGAAGGCAGACTGTGGGTAGACAACAGTCAGGTTTGGTACAGGGACATAGCCAGTGAGATTTAAAATAATTGGTTAGATTTTTTTTTAATTGACTAAGTGAGGGGTTCAGGTTTAGGAAAGAACAAAGCATGTTCCAGATTCTGCCAAATTAATTAGCAAACAAGGATTCTCCACATTGGTTGTTGGCTTTGGCTGTCTGAATCAGAAGTTTAGTAGAGGATCTAAGTAGCCTGACATTTTTGTTGGGATAGATAATGTTACTGAGGGAGGGTGTTTTCTCTGGGTGGTTGATGACTTTTAAAGCTACAATAAGCTGATTGTATTTTATTAAACTAGGAAGTTCTTGCCAACCTAAGAGGTTTAGGTTGGGACAGTGGTATGTCCTGTAAGGGTTACCTGTGGCAAACCTGGCAATTTGGTTGTAGCAGCTAGAGAGTTTGTTGAGTTCCGTTTTGTTTAGGTTTGTGAATATTGTTGAGGCATATAATAAAGTAGAAAGGAGATGGGTACGGGCAATTGCAGACCTAGCTAGAGGGGTAAGGAAAGCTTTATTCCTATATAGGGAGCCTAGCTTTTTATTAACGGTTTTGACAGTTTGGTTGACGTGCATGTCAAACTTGAGGTTGTTGTCAATTACGATACCCAGGAGTTTGGTGTATTTATCCGGAGAGATTATAGTCCCATTGCTGGATATTATAGAAAATGACATTGGGGGAATTTGTGAGTAGGGGAAAATAGCAATAGCGTTGTTTTATTAGGATTTAGTAACAGCTGATGATTCGAGAGCCAATGTTTCACTATGTTAAAGGTTTTCTGGGTTAAGGATAGCAGCTCTGCAGGGGTAGAGGCTGTGCAAATAAGAGTGGAGTCATTGGCATATTGTATACAGGTAGCGTCTGGGATAGTAGTCTGTAGGTCATTGATAAAGAGTGTAAAAAGAAGGGGCCTTAATATAGACCCTTGAGGGACTCCTAGAGTGACAGGAAGAAGGGAGGAGAGTTTATCTTGCCATATGACTGCCTGCTGTCTTCCACTTAGATAAGAAAGGAACCATTGTAAGGAGTGACTGTTTAGGGGCAATTTGTTAAGTTTGTTAGAGTAGCTGCTGCAATTGTTGTTGAAGGGGGTGGCAAACAGATTGCAGTATGGCTGGCCCCATTTGCAAAAAATCAAGTACGCAACTTCCTGCTTCAGGGACCACTGGTGGGGGCATCAGGATAGCCTGGCTAAGCTTGTCTGCTATCACGCTGGATTTCCCCGGGATGTGCATTGCAACCAGAAAGCGTTGGAAAGACATCGCCCACTGCCAAACTCGTAGAGCCCCTCGACACAAGGGGTAAGACCTGGTTCCACCCTGTTTGTTGATGTATCACACTACCGACATATTGCCAATCTGAATTGCTATAGTCCCTGTAGGTAGAGAATCCTGAAGTGCTTGCAACGCCAGGAGCACCGCTCTCATCTCCAGGACATTGATGTGCATGTGGTACTCGTGTTCCTGCCAAGTCCCTTGAACAATCTGTTCCAGACAATGCCCCCCCTATCTGGGAATCATCCGTGGTCACTGTGGCTACAGGTTGGGGGGGGGGTAGAAACAGCCGGCCTATTGTCATCATAGGGGAGTGAAGCCACCACTCCTGATCCCTTTTGCAGGATTCCGTGATCAAAATCTGATGTGGCATGAGTAAATCCTGGAATGACCATTTTGCAAATAGAAGCCACTGTAGAATTCTCATGTGCAAGCGAGCCATACAGACCAGAGTGATTCCCGCCACCATAGAACCCAGGAACTTCAGGACAAATCTTACTTGAATCCTTTTTTGTGTGAACAGCATGACAACTTGGCGACAGATCGTTAATACTCTTTCTTGAGGCAGCTTTACTATCATGGCCCTTGTGTCTAAATCTGCCCCTATAAAGGTAATACATTGACAAGGCAACAAGGCAGAGTTTTCGTAGTTTATGGTAATCCAAAGTTGAGAACAAGAGCGGATTGTGTATTCCCTTGCTGGAGTTTCTTTAACCGGGCAGCATATGGCATCTGTTTGAGCCCTTTGATCCTCTTGGTGAGGTACTTTTGGGGTCTTTCCAGTTGCTGCAGGTGTCTCGTAAGGTACATCCCAAAAGGGGCATTGTACTCAATTATGGGCCTGATGAAGGATGAGTAAAGAGGCACGATGACCTCCCCTGATCTAGATGCGAATCCCTTTAATGATTAGGTGGGCTATATAAAATGTTTTTCTAACCACTTTGGCCACGTGGTTGTCAAATGAGAGATTGCTATCAACTTGGGTCCCCAGGTCCCTAATTACTACTTCTGTACTTAATGGATTACCACCTATGTGGTAATTTGTGGGCACTTTGTTTTTGCCAAAGGGGATGACTATACACTTTTTGGCATTTAGCTTGAGGCCATGGCTCTGGCACCAGTTGTCTGTTTCTATGAGGCCCTTTTGGAGGATGCTTGTGTCGGCTGGAGACTCGATTATGGCGCCCAGTCTGCAGTCATCTGCGAACTTGGTCAGCCACAGTCCTTCCGTGTTGGCCTGTACCTCCGAGAAATATATACCGAACAAGAGAGGTCCCAGGACTGAGCCTTGTGGGACACCACTTGTAACTGGTTTGGAGTCTGACATGGCTCCAGCAATTCTAACCATGTGGGTTCTGTCCTTGAGCCAGTTTGCAATCCATCTAGTGGTACAGGGGTTTATATTTAAGCTGGTGAGCTTATCTATAATGCCCAAGTGGGGTATTGTATCGAAGGCTTTTGTGAGGTCCAGGTAGGCTGTGTGGACCACCTTCCCCTCATCAATGGCCTTGGTGACTGTTTCAAAGAAATCAACCAGGTTTAAGAGGCAGGATCTGCCCTTAACAAAGCCGAACTGGGTAGGATCCAGTGTCTGTAGGTCTCCAATATCTTTATTTATGAGGTCCATGATGATCCTTTCCATAGCTTTGCAGACCAAGCTAGTCAGGCTTATGGGGCGATAGTTTCCAGGATCCGTTGAGGCACCACCTTTATGGAGAGGGACCACTGTTGCTGTACGTGACTCTTTGGGCCCATATCCTGTAGTAAGGCTGAGATTGAACAGTAGTTTTATGTTTGGGTTTAGCTCTTCTTGGAGTTCATGTAGGACGCAGCCCGGGACACCGTCTGGTCCCATTGATGCTGTGTTTTTTGCTTTGGAGAGGGCGGCTCTTACCTGAGCATCTGAGATGTCAGGGGGGCAGCACTCTGCTGGGATAGATATTTGCCCTTTTGGTGGGGTGGGAGAAGTTTGCGCTGAACCTGTCAGCTAGGATGTTGGCAATGTCTGTGGGTTCAGTGTATTTTTTGTCATTTTGGACTAATTCTGAGCATATCTGGGAATTACCACCCAGGTTCCTAACATAACTAAAGAAAGCCTTGTGATTATCCTTAGTGTCCTGTGCAATTTTTCTCTCGAAGCTGGCCTTAGACAATTTTATGAGTGCCGTAGTTTTTTGCTAATACTGATCAGTGATGCCTTCCCTTTTTGGGATTTTGCTCTATCATTTAGTAGCTTCCTCCTTCTATTGTATAGTTTGTTTATGGCTGGGGTTCACCAGACAGAACGTCTCCCTTTGGAGGATTGGGTCTTAGTTTTATTTGGGTTCGCATGATCCATGCATTTCTGAAGGTGTTCATAGAATGCGTTTATAAAGGATTCTGCGGTCTGGGCTGTATTTTCCACAGGCCCGCGGGCTTTGAAGGATTCCACCTCGGTTTTGAGGAGTGTGAAATTTGCTTTAGAGAAGTTTTTCACTGTGGTTTTCTGGGCAGGGCGTGGGGTCGGGATGTGAATATCCAGTGAGATTAGTTTATGGTCTGATCTTACCAGTGAGGGATACACTTCTGGTCTGGAGCATAGAGTCCCCATGTTGGTGATGATCAGGTCCAGTATGTTTTCCCCTCTTGTGGGAGTGGTAACAAGTTGTTCCATAGCATTTGAGTTTATAAATTCTAGGAACCTTTGGGCTAGGGTGTTGGAGCTAGAGTAATGCTCCCAGTCTATGTTTGGGTAGTTGAAGTCGCCCAATATAATGGTGTTTGGAGAGACCTTCATATTTTCCAGTGTTCTCAGAAAGGCCGAGTGGGGTTCCTGGGTTTGGGAGGGTGGTCTGTAGCAGGCTATAAACTGGAAGGCAGTTTTACCCACTTGATTGACTTGTTCAGCCTGCTGAGATCCAAAATGGGTCTCCAGTCCCCTGTTTTCTTTGGAACTAAAAAGACCCTTCCGGATGTGATTTGGTCTGCGGGGACTTGCTGGATGACCCTTTTTCTTAGCAACCTTTGACCCTCTAGGTTTGCTTGATCCCGAAGACTGGGTGGAACGTCTGGGACAGAGTATTGTCTTTGTGACAGGGGAAGTAGGGAGAAGGGGATATTGTAACCTCCGGATATTATGGATAGTGCCCATGTAGCTTCTGTGATTGTCTGCTAGGCTTTTGGGTGCAAGGATAATCTCCACCCGACTGTCTCCGGAGTCGGACAATCGGGCCTCCCTTCAGAAGTGCTGGAAGGGCCTACCAAAGAAGGTATCTTGGTTGCCCTGATTCTGCGGACCCCCCTGCCGTGAAGTCGGCATCTTCTGTATTTATTTCCCCCGCTGCCCCGAGAGAAAATTCTCCACGGGTGTCAGGTGAAGCTCCCTGGGATTTCCGGAACCACATTTTCCCACTCTTCTGGCCTTTACGATAGGGCCTAGATGGAGCAGAAAAACGTACTCCCATGGCAGAGAGAGTTTTTTCATCCTATTCACACCTGGTAAGAGTCTCTTTTACCTGAGGCCCGAAAAGGGACAAGCCGTCAAAAGGGGCATTGGTAAAGGAAGGCTTGAAGGGCTCCGCAAAATGAAAAAGGCAGATCCAGGAGTGCCTGCGTAAGGCTACCCCTGTGCCTGCCGCCCTGCTCGCCCCATCGGATGCATAAGAAATGAGCCGCATGGAGGAGTTAACCACTGAAGTGAAGGTCGCAAGCTGAGAAGCCACCTTGCCCGAGACTCCCGCAGCTGTAGGATCCAGTAAGGTATCTTCTAACTCCTTCAGGACATCCATTTGAAGCCTTGTACAGTGGGTCAAACAGTTCAGTAGCCTAAGTATAAAGGTCACTGAAGAAAACATATGCTTCCCATATCTGTCCATCGTACAAGACTCTTTATTCGGCGGATGGACAGATGAAGTTTCCGCTAATTCCTTCTTGGTGGCTGCTGACACCACCATAGCATCAACGGGAACACCTTTATATAAGAAGAGCCTGTCTTCAGGGGCTGTAATGAATTTATTGGGCCTCTGCAGAACTGATTCCATTGTGTCTGGAGTGCTCCAAGCCTTCCGACTCACTATGTGCAATAGTGGGTCGAAAGGAGGAGATGCCCAAGAGGTGGAGGGTCAGGAACCGAATGCATCTAGGTACACTGACTCGTCTTCAGAAGGGGCAAGGGACTTCCAGTCACCCCTCTGTCTAAGGATTTGTAAGATGTCTGAAAAGGAGACATCTTCAATTGGGGACCGTGGGGACCCTTCTGAGTCATCCAAGTCTGTGTCTGATGTCAAGAACTCAGGGGAGTCCACATGCTTCCTCTTGCAAGTCCTCTTCCGAGGGACCTCCTCTGGGGGATGCTCAGGGGAGGTTTTGGATGAGGTGGGATCGCCCAATGGGGCTTCCTGGAGCATGGGTTCCCTACGCTTGGGGCGGAGGGGAGGTTCAGAGGTGGAGACCAGCACCAAAAGCAAAGGAGCTAATGGAGCCAAGGGTGGAGTTGTCTTAGCAGACAGCACACTCCTCATCACCTCGAAGGCATCACGGTCCCAACCCAAAAGAATCGCCGGCTCCAAAGAAGCAGGAGACTTCCTCCAAACTGAGGGCGACGGCTCTGAGGCTGATGTAGGAGCCGAGCTGACCTGCACCGAAGCTCTGAGAGGGACAGTAGAGTTGGACAAGGGTCCAATGCCGCTCCCCCCTTGGAGCCGACAAGGGAGCATCTGCTCCCAGATCCCTCATCAGAAGGGAGTATCCAGGAGAATGGAGCAGTAGTCGGAACCAAAAGATCAGAGGTTACTGGAACCGACAGTTCCACCACTATGACTTCAATACACTCGGACTCTGAACTCAGAGGAGTCGGAGGAGGAATCAAGACAGGTGTTGTTTGGGCTGTTGGCACCATTTCCGTCTGGGATGGGCCTGAAAATATTTTGGCTAATGCTGGTGTCCTAAGAAGCCTCTTTACCACCCTCTCCACATCATCATCCGAGAGGCTCCTGGATGACCGAGAGGAATGAGTAGAAGACCGGTGGCTGCCTGCCACAGATTGCAACAATGGAGATTGTGGAGCAGAACACACCGGTTCTAAGGCAGGAGACCTGGAATGCTAATGGGACCTTACTGGCTCCTACAACACAGATGGAGCCGTAGGTAAAGATGTCTTGTCGGAACCGAAAGTCGGGTCCGAGTTAGCTTGTAGTTTGTCCTTGTCCTTAGATGGGTCTGAACTCAGAATCGAAGAGGATGAAGGCTTGACTTTGTCAGATTTTTTAGCTGGCTGAATCCCCTCCATGGTAGCATCAAAGGGGCTCTTCAGTAAACCTCTCAAGATTAACTTGTTTCGTCTCTCCTGCAGGACTTGTGAACTAAAAGCATGGCAGAAAGAGCATGAGTCCTGCAGGTGAACAGGTCCTAAACAATATACGCAACTCGTGTGCCCATCTGTAAGGGACATCTTTTGGCAGCACGAGTCGCACTTTTTGAAACCCGAAGGTTTCGAATCCTTGGCAGTATCACTGGACATAATAGAGAAACAGCACTATGTCTAAGGCTATAGACTACCAATAAGAAAACTATGCAATAACACTATTAATAGCACTATATAAGCTAGACAAAGAAAAAAACTAGGCAATAACAGACAAAAAATATCCCTTTTTTAACAGACAGGGAAAAACAGAGAAGGGGGGAGAGCCTCTAAGTTAAATGGTAAACTCCCCACCTAAGAGAGCCTCTAACTTAAAAGGCAACTCCTAGAAGTTAAAGGAAAGGCAAGAAAAGGAATAAGAACCCTCTAATTTAAATGGGTTTGGAAAAGGGGAAAGGCCAGAGAGAAAAAAATGGTTAATCTACACAAAAGCAAGTCACTCAGACGGGATAGGGGTGGATAGAAGTACGAAGGACAACTACAGTTACATTAGATAAGCTAAACTAGAAAATTTTGTTCAGAAATATAATAAGAGAAAAAACACTTAGCCTAAGCCAGTATCTACAATCTTGATGCTGCAAGTGGCAAACGAGATCTGGGTAACTACCGCTAGGCATACTGGGACAGGGGCTAGCCTAGTGCCAGTAAAAGCTCTCAAGCTAAAGTATATAGCTGAGTCAGAGCCGAGGATCGGCTCCAAACCCACACAGCAAGAATGAAGGCAAGATATGGACAACATAACATCTAAGCTTACTATAACAGTAGATGTTCGAATGATCACTGCTGCAGTAGCCTTAGCAACATGGGCTACATTCTGCACAGGATATAACAGCTGGCCAAATTCCAAAGCTTCAGGGCACCTTCCATGCACCCAAATCATCAGTCAGCTTGAGCTGAGCTGATTAAAAAGGCAGGTTTGGAGTCAAGCCCTTCAGAGCTTCCATGCCAGTAGAGAGGGGAGTCTGCACCTGAAAGAAGAATCATAGGAACAACAATGAATGTTCACATCCTGGCATAAACAACACACCAAAAAACAAGGATGATGAAGGGAGCGGCTACTGCAGCAGTATCATTTAAACATCTACTTTTATGATACGTTTACGTACACAACTGCACTATGTTCATCATTCTGATCACTGCTGTAGTCGCCTTAGCTATATGGGTAGATTACCCTAGCTAAAAACATTTGGAACACAGAAGGAGAAGGATACAGAAGTTCCTGGAAAAAGGGTCTAGCAAAGCTTGACATAGACCTAGAGAAGGAATCAAGCCTATAATGTTTTGTAAGTGTATGCATAGAGGATGAAATTGCTGCTTCTAGAATATTTCTAGAATCCAACCCTTTTCAAAAAGACATAGATGAAACCAAGGCCTGCCCCTGCCTGGAATAGTTTTGTTTTGGTGAGTATAACATAAGTTAACAGCCTTAGACAACCATTTGGAAAATAGTCTGTTTGACACAGGACATCCTTTCTGCTGACCTTCTGAAGAAACAAACAACTGATCCAAAGATCTGAAAGATTTAGTTCTGTTAAGGTAGTACCTAAGTAGTCTGTGGACATCCAAGGTATGGAGTATCCTTTCTCTTTCAGTTTTAGGTCCAGGAAAGAATGTGGATGTAGGGTTGACTTACAGTAAGAGCTTGCAACTCAGATACTCTTCTTGCAGAGGCTAGGGCAATCAGTAAAACTGTGTTCACTGTTAAGAACCTCCATAACTCTCAACCTCTTACAGCAAGAAATCTGCACAAAGCCAAAAATCATGGGGGACAAAGACCCCAAACTATGGACACCTTTTAAATATTCCTCTAACAAACTTAGAAAGCTACTAGAATAACAGGTTTTGCATTAGCATTCATTTTCTGAAGGGTATGAAGTCTAAAATTCAAATGTCTGCCATTATTTTTGACTTCAACCCTGAATTATTTGCCAGTAATTTGATAGAAACGCACAATCTTCTGAGAAACTGACCAAAAATATGGACAAAAATCTGGACATTCTGCAAAAATCTGTATAATTGAGAGGTATGAGATCCTCAAATCAGCCAGAATAGCTGGCTCAAGTGTTGCAAGTGTTAGCTTCTTTAACACAAATTTAAGATCCCAAGGAGAGGCCACAGGTTTTCTGGAGGCCTCTTATGGAAAACACCTTTCAAAAACATTTTAACACAAGAATGCATTGAAAGAGGAGGATCCTTGGGCAGACGCACTGAAATGGCCGATAAATTCACCCTGATAGAGGAGAAAGAAAGACCACAAGATAGTAACTCATAAAAATATTGTAAAACTAGGAAACAACTAGCTCTGAATAAGTGTTGGTTATGTTGTTGGCACCAACTACAAAGCCTTCTCCGTTTGCTAATATATGATTTTTTTGTAGCAGGCTTTCTTGCCTCCATTAATACTTGCTATATGTCCTCAGTAAATAGGTGCTTAAAGGGAACTAAGACTCTATCATTCAGGCAGTGAGTTGAAGTTGACTGATGTCGGGGTGTATCAAACACTCCTAATCTTGGGTGAGTAAATTCATTCAGTGAGGAAGCTTCTCGTAGTGGCCCTTGGCCATTTCCAATAGAAAGGAACCACCACCATGACCTTGGAGAATTTCATCTGAATCTTACTATGTACCCTGGATATCAGTGGAAAGAGTGGAAAAGCACACAGGAACATTCCTGTCCAAGGAAAAGAAAAGGCATCACTTTTACAGGCCTTCTTGCATGCAGGAGTCCTAGAGCAGAATCTTGCCAGCTGATTGTTCAAAGAGGAGGCAAATAGTTCTGCTTGAGGAACTACACACAGATGGCTCATATCTTGTAAACCCACTGATCCAGTTTCTATTTTGTGAGGGTCTGCCCTTGTCCTTCTCAGTTTGTCTGCCACACAATTTTGCTCGGGTGGAATGTAGGATGCCTTTAGAGTGAGACTGTGTTGTAAAGCAATATCCCAAGCTAACAATGCTACTCTGCAGAAGGTACAACCTGGATCCCCCTTGCTTGCTGATGTAAGACATGACTGTGGTACTGCCTGTAACAACTTGAAGAGGTCCCAGGGATCAAAGATGATACAGAGAGTTGAGTGCCTCAATCAAGGCAATCATCTCTCTTATATTTATGTGCTTGCATCTGTCTTTAGTATTCCACATGCCCTGACTGAAGAAATGTAGAAACCACCACGATGATGAAAAGTTAAAATGAATTTATTGTTGATCAAAAGAACAAGCGCTTTCACGCAATATAAATTGCGCTTCCTCAGGTTACAAAATTACAAAGCTAAATGACTGCTTTTATATTAAATGCATTATCTTTCAATTAGATCATTAAGACAATTATTAGCTAAGCAATTAAAGTGCTTGTTTGTATGCAATAAACATTCAGAATTGACATCACAAACAGTCTAACACATTCAAGCACAAACGACATTACCGTCATTCAAAGGCACTCAAATACGAAATTGTGAGTATAAATAATGTTATAAAACGGTCATTAGATGAATATCTTAACTTGGACAAAGATAGCATAGAAATATTCATGCCATAACCATCAAGACATTGGTAAAACTTTTAGTGGGCACTTGCAGGAAGCTATGCCCATATTTAGAAAGTCTAATATTATAATTACCAAATATTACTTGATTCTGCAATAGGCACAATCAAACAATTAGGGTCTGAAGAACCTCTAGCTCTGAGATTCATGCATCAGGAAATGCTGCCCATAAAAGGCTAGTAATAAAGCCAAAATACTTAAAATCACCGTGGAAAAAAGATGATGACAACGGCAACTATACAAAAGTATCTGACAACTTTCATTTAGCTCAATGGAGGTTATTCAGCATGCCATAAATATAAAAAGTAATCATTAGATGAATGTCTTAACTTAAACAAAAATAGCATAGAAATAATCATGCCGTAACCATCAAGATATTGATAGAACTTTTAGTGGGCGCTTGCAGGAAAGTATGCCCATGTTTAGAAAAACTGACGTTATAATTACCAATATAACATAATTCTACAATAAGCGCAATCAAACAATTAAAGTCTGAGGAACCACTAGTTCAAGGATTCATACATCAGGAAATGTTGCCCATAAGAGGTTAGGAATAAGGTCAAAATACTTAGTGTCATCGTGAAAAAGGTAATGACAACAACAACAGTACAACCTGGATCCCCCTTGCTTGCTGATGTAAGACATGACTGTGGTACTGCCTGTAACAACTTGAAGAGGTCCCAGGGATCAAAGATGATACAGAGAGTTGAGTGCCTCAATCAAGGCAATCATCTCTTTTATATTTATGTGCTTGCATCTGTCTTTAGTATTCCACACGCCCTGCACTTATATCCGTCCTGAAACTTCTCCCAAGCAAAGTATGAGTTTTATGTGGTGACTGACTGCTTTGGAACAGGGAGGGAAAAGGGGATACCTGGATTTAGGGAAATTTGCTGTCTCCACCTAAAGATTTATCATCTGACAAACCCCAGCACTGGGATTTGAAAAGACAAAGGATGCTAGCGGTGCAACCAGAGAGACTTCAGACACCAATGTATCCTTCTCATGTGAAGTCTTACCAGGGCTATCATGGCAACCATAGGTACCATATGACCCAAAATCCTGAGGTTTCCTTCATAGTGAGTGAAGTCTGAGTGGAAAACCTTACAAATAGATCTAGATATGCATCTATTTTTCCTGTGGTAGAAAAGCTCTTTGAAATGAGGTATCTAACTGATACCCAAGGTACACAATCCTGTGTGAGGGAGTCAAAAAAGACTTCTGAATGTTCTCTTGGAACCCTAACTTGTGTAAGAGACCTCTCACCCAAGTGGGAGATTCCAGGCACTTTGAAAAAGACTCTGCAAAGGTAAGTAATTCATCCAAATATGAAAAAAAGGATACCGTGTGTGCTATAACTGGAACTAGACACTTTGTAAGCACTCTTGGTGCAGAAGATAGTCCAAAAGGTAAGGCAGACAACTGATGATGTGATCCAGACACAGAAAACCTTAAGAAACACTTACAATGTAACAGCTTAACAACATTACAAAAACAACTTAAGATGACTAGGAATGTGATAAGCATCTTTTTAATGTAATTTTACCAGGAAACT
This sequence comes from Protopterus annectens, assembly GCF_019279795.1. Lineage (NCBI taxonomy): Eukaryota > Metazoa > Chordata > Ceratodontiformes > Protopteridae > Protopterus > Protopterus annectens. Next base: position 1,262,039,229 of record NC_056737.1, read on the forward strand.
TGAATGAGGAAGGAAAAGTAACAGGCAGTGAAGTGACTGTATTTTGAACTTGAGCACTATCACAAACTGTTTAGAAAAGAAAGATCCAAAACTGGACTCCAAGCATTTTCGTTGGCACTAAAAACATGCTTGAATAGTAACCTTTCCCAACCTGGGATGACGAAAACGGTTCTATTACTCCTGGGAGATCATGTGATGAAGGCCAAGGGGAAATAAAAGAGTCTGGTATGCTGGATGAGGAATTACTCCCTAAAAAAGGAGGGATTTCCTCCTAATGTCACCTGCAACCTTGACAGATAATCTTCAGAACCCACTTTCTGAAACTATCTCTTGCCAAAGAGAAAAGTGGAGATTCAGACTTCTGAACTTGTTGGGCTGTCTTTGGTTTTGGGGAGTCCTGAATTCTTTCTGGAACTACCTCGTGGATTCTTCTTAGACATCTGTTTCCCCTGCATTTTGTTGAGAGTGTTTATTTTAATTCTTGACAAAACTGGATGAAAGGTTAGGGACTCCCTCAGAAAATTTGGAAAAGGGAGTATGAAAAATCTTGAGAGATTACCAGTGTCAACTTACCCACTTCATCAGACTTTTTGATCACCTCTGCAGAACAGGGACCAAAAATCTAAATCTCTATCTAAAGGAGAATTTAAAATCATCTGGGAGGTTCTGAGAATACATCCAGACAAAGCTCCTCAGAACAGTATTAGTTGCCATAGACCTTGAAGAAATATCAACCTAGTCATAACGACACTGTAAACAATGAGTAGTGACTTATACAATGGAATAAACTATACTAGTTAATAAAGATTGTTCCCTCACAAGAAGAAACAGCAAAGAAAACATTCATCAAACTTTTACATTTAGTCAAAATAAACTGTATCATATGATGCTGGCAAGGCAAAATTCTGAAAATCCAAGTCGCAGAAGCATGCACTTTTTTCCAATACTTACCAATAACCTTCCCATTCCTTTACCAGAAATTGTAGGATTGGAATTAAACAAATGTTTATCAGCAGTAGGATTTTTTCCCATACTTACCAATAACCTTCCCATTCCTTTACCAGAAATTGTAGGATTGGAATTAAACAAATGTTTATCAGCAGTAGGATTTATTAAAGCTATAGCTGCTGGGTTAGGTTTGAGAAGAGTGTATAAAAACTTAAAAGACCAAGGAACTTTATACATTCTGTCTTTTTAGAAGGGCAGGCTGACTAACAGGAAAATTGCAGGCAGTGACACACACATCCGCCAGAGCTGGCAGAACTGGAGGAAATGGTGAAGGTTCTGGAAATTTCTTCTGTAACAACTTATAAGTATTTTCTAAGGGACTGACAAACCTCAGTGTTCTCCCATTGAAAACACAAGCACATCTTACAAATAGTCTCAGAGAAAGAAAAACCCTACAGGGAGAATTAGAAAATGAGCTATCCTCTGAGTCTGAATCAGACAACTGAGGACAAAACCCTATATTTATATTTGAGTCTCTTCAGGAAAAGAGGTACTCCTCTTTCATTTACCACAAACCACCTTAAAGGAAATGTCAATAGCCTGAATTAATTTCCAATTTGGCTGCACACAGACTAACAGCTTAACTCTAGCTTTCCCAGTGTGAAAACAGAAATTCAGCATTGAAGGCAGTAGACTTTTGTGTTTATGGGTAAATTTCAGTAACTTGGCTAGTAAGTGTATTGCCTGGATGCCAGGAAAAAAGAAATACAGAGCACATGGAAAAATCAGCTACAAAAAGTAAAGAAGAAACACTGATTGGGGAAAGTTCTGCAGCTGTTCAGCAAAATGCAAAGCAACATCCAGACATGATTGCCAGCAACCTATAGGAAAATCTAAGACAAATGCATGCAGACCTAAAATAAACGAAACACTGATGGAGTATATCAACACAAACAACAAAAGACTGGAAAAAATGGAAGAAGCTTTAAACAGATATTCAGATGAGGTGATAAACCTGCAAAAATCAGAGGCTGAAATGAAGAAAAGGTTGGCTGAATATGAGACTGCTCAGGAAGAGATGTTTAAAAAAATAACAGAATTAAAGGACAGAGCACGTAGGGAAAACCTGAGATTTTCAGCTATACTGCAAAAGCTGGAAGGAACAGGTCACATTAATTTTATGACAACACAAATAAGCAATTGGACTGGTATTCCACAGTGGAAGTTGTTAGTTGAAAGGGCACATTGTGTATCTGCTCCAAATCTGGCTATGAGAAAGCAACCAAGACCTTTAATAGTAAAGATGCGATCCTACCAGCAGAAGGAGTTAATTCTGACAAAAATGTGGCAGAAGAACTAAATACTAAAAAGAGGGAGACAGCAGAGTGTTTGTGGAGCATGATTACTCATTGTACACCAGGAAGAAAAGGAGTAAAGTCACATTCCAATATTCAGGGAATGCCGAGAGACATGATGGAGCTTTCAGATTGCGTGTCCCAGGCAGGTATGTCCGTAAACCTAAGCAGAATTCTTCCCTCACCGAGGATGATGCCACAATACAAACAAAAAATGATTGACTTCAACAATTGGCTTAGCTTGTGCTGTCAGTCCAGGAGGATCCAATATCTGACAGCCTGGGTAATATGGTCGACAGAACATGCTGCTTTGCCAGAGATGGTCTTCAACTGTCACCTCTAGGCTTTAGGTTGCTGGCAATGGTACTTGCCTCCTCCATAGTGCCTTTTTCAGGCAATGTCATAAGAACAAAATTCACAATGTAAAAATATCCTGCAGAAACAAACATAGGGTTATACTGTTTAATGCTAGGAGTCTAAATCAGAAACTGCAATCACTTGAAGCACTTCTCACCCTGAACGATGCTGATGTCTCCGCAGTCACAGAGACATGGGTCAAACCCTCAGAGAGTACTCCAGCCATACAGGGCTACAATGCCTTCCACACATTCAGACCACACAATAAACATGAAAAAAAAAAAAACAAGGAAGGAGGAGTATACATCTTCATTGAAGACATATACACCTCTAGACTGGTTAAACAGTTTGACTCCCTAGTTACTCCAATTAACCGTAGGAAAGCCCGCAACCTCCACATCATTGATAGCTATAGGTTTCCGCCATGAACCACAAAAACTATACAGCCTACCTGGACCTACTTGAGTCACTCTCAGTACAGCCAAATGCTCTTGTCATGGGTGACTTTAATCATTCTTCCATTGACTGGGTAACATATATGAGAAAAAACGTACTTGCCCAAAGGTTCCTAGACTTCGTTAACACAAATGGTCAGGAACAGATAGCACCATCACAAGGGGATTTAACATCCTTGGCATAGTATTCACCAACATGTGGGACAGCTGCACCATCCCATGTGTGGGGCCCTCCCTGGTAAAGTCCAATCATAAATCAGTCTTGTTCAAAGTAACAATCATACCTGAGGAGCAAAAAGGTCCACCGTCATCACCATTAGGAAGAAAAAGGTTAAAAATTTCTCCAAAGCAAACTATAGCCTACTGAGCGATGGCATCAATAGTTTCAGATTTCAGATCCAATGCCAACAATGACAGCAATGAACCCTATACTGAGGTGTACACTAATGTCATGTATAAACACCTATATATATACACATATACATATTATATATATATATATATATATATATATATATACACATACATATATATATATATATATATATATATATATATACATATATATATATGTATATATATATATATATATATATATATATATATATATATATATATATATATGTATATACATATATATATATATATATATATACACACACACACAAAAAATAAACAAAACTCGGACTAGCCGAAACAAAAGAAAGATGAGAACACCACAGTAAAGTTGTCAGGCTGCTGCTACAAACACCACAAAGCCGAATACTTCTTAGCGCTTTCTTTCACTTTTAATATAAAACGTGAACTTCATCAGAAAAACGGGAACTCTCCCATGTTCCCGTTTTATACAAACTTCACAGGAAATGATGTAACAAAGTACTTCTTTAAAATAACATTTAAATATCATTTCATAAGATTTCTTAAATACTAATCACTCAATGAGTGTATATTTTATATTATTTCTAAATGACATAACATATAATATACTTGTTTGTAAAAAATCTAATATACTTATTAATAAAATGGATAACCAAATACAAATGTTCTAGCTTGGATGGAACTAGCTCAAATATATATATATATATATATATATATATATATATATATATATATATATAAAAAATACATTTATATATACATTATATGATTATAAATCTACACACATATAAAATAAATTTGGTAAGGTCTAAAATGACCATCCCTCAGTCATGGTGTAAAATATAGTATGTATATATTGTATTGTGTATTTTTATATATATTTTTATATTTGGTATCTGTATTCCAATCACTGAGTTACAATGTTTTAAATCAATCAATACCATTAACCTTATATAAAAAACTAAGTATTGCAAATGAATTATGAATCATGACACAATTCATCATGAAATAAAAATTATTACACAACGAATTATCTTACAAATGCAAACTTATACAAAAATTAACACTCATATCAACTGTAAATATGAAAATACCTAATAAAATTAGTCTATTTGTTTACTAAAAAACACTTGATGTTAACCATTTCATTTAGACCTGGGGACATATCAGCCCCTAATATTAACTGCCATATTGTTTCCTTTTGTTCTAGTCTATTATTGACATCTCCTTTTAACAAACCTTTTTCTACCCAATCCAATATAAAAAATTCAAATTTTTTAAAATGTATACATGATTGTACATGTTTTGCCAAAGAATTATTACCATCTTTATTTTTAATTGCCAAATTGTGTTCATAAATTCTACGTTTCAATACTCTAGTGGTTTTACCAATATAATAACTGTCGCACGTCACGCAAGATGCAATATACACCACGTGATCACTATTACAGCTAAAATACTTATTTGCCCAAATGGTTTTATTTAAATGTTTTATAGTTACAAAGGAGGTATTACTGATGTACCGACATTGTCTGCAGTCCTTACAGCAGAATGTTCCTTTCTTGTTGCTTACCTCTCTTGCATTACTATCTTTGTTATTAGACATGTGTTCTAATATATATCTTATGTTAGTTACATTCTTATAAGTAAACTTGGGTCTAATACCTAGACATAACATCAAGTCTTTATTTCCCAAGATAATCCTCCAGTTTTTTTCTACAATTTCTCTAATGTCTAATAACTCATTAGTTATAGGTAAAGGAAAAGCAATATTAAACTCATATATTTCTTCTGTATCGATATCATGCGAGTTATTTCTAACAATAATGTCAGTCATGTTGGCAGACAAAATAGGTTTTGCTACTCCCTTTCTTAGTAAATGGACTTCTCTTTCTAAACCTTTTAACCAATTATTTTTGTAACCTCTCTCTATAAATAAATTTTTCAACTGTAATAGTTCTTCTGAATACACATCATCTTCTGATGTTAACCTACTTAACCTTATCATTTGCCCTTTTATAACATTTTTCTTCATGTGTGAGGGGTGCAAACTGTCTTTGTGAAGATACTGGTTTGTAAAACAAGGTTTTCTAAATATTCTACTTTGTAATTTACTATTTTCAATATCAAAGTATAATGTGATGTCCAAAAAATTGATCTCTTTACCATAACCACTTATTTTAAAGTGTAGGAAACCTGTTGTTTTATTTAGATCTTCCACCATATGTTCAAATTCAGCCTTTTCACCCACCCAAACAAAAAAACAAATCATCTATGTATCTTACATAGAGTAGGGCTTTATTGAAGTATGGATGCTTTTTAAGATGTTCCTGTTCCCAACTGGACATGATGATATTAGCAAATGCTGGTGCAACTCTAGCACCCATCGCCACCCCAGATGTCTGTTTATAGTGTGTTTTGTTAAATGTGAAAAAGTTATTATCTAATACTATTTCCATTAAGGAACATATAGTATTTATCTTAGAACCACTAAGAGATGTATGAGATGCCAAATATGTCCTCATACTTTCTACACCTTCCTCTTGATCAATTGATGTGTATAGACTTTTGACATCCAAAGTAGCAAAATGAACTTGATCTTGTACTAAATTTTGTTTGGCTAGTATTTCTAACAAATGCCACGAATCTTTCAAAAAGTATTCTGCTTTTTGTGCTATTAAATTTAGAATGTTATCAAGCCAAATAGAAATATTTTCTGTTTTTGAACTTTTTGCTGATACTATGGGTCGAAATGTTAAGTCTTTTGTACCGTATTGCAGTTTGGGTATTCCAAAAAAATTACCCATTTTTGGTTGTTCTATTAACATAAAATCATAATCATTCTTATTCAATTCTTCTTGACAAAACATGTCAAAAAGAGAAGTACTAACTTTTCTATAACAGCTTAGGATGAAATTCAGACTAACCTTACTATAGTTATTTACATCATTCAACAGTAAGTGGATAGCCTTGTTGTAATCATCTGTATTCATCACCACAATTTATCCCCCCTTATCTGCTTTCATAACCCTTATATTTTGAGATTTGGACAGATTTTCCAAAGCTTCACGTTCCCAATGTGTCAAATTATCTTGCACATCCATTTTCGTGATCTGTCTAAATTCTCTTTCACACATCTTTTGGAACACTTGAAGTGTATTCACTAATGGGGGGTTATAAACACTAGGTTTTCTTAGTGTTCTATCTTGGGTGGAATAGGCTATATCAACATCCTTATCAACATCCTGCATAATATATTTCAAATTTAACTTACGCAGGAATAATCTAAATTCCACCAACAATTTACCAATTTGTACCTTATTGGATGGGATGAAATTAAAACCTTTTCCCAAAACCTTACAACATGATTCAGAAAGGTAAATGTCACTTAGATTCACAATAGACAAAGAATAGTCATTATTTTCCGGAACAGTCATCACCACTTGTGTTTGTTCTTCCCTTTGTATTTGCCTTTGTATTGTGTGGAATTGTACCACTTGGTAGTCCTCTTGGGTTGTACCCCGTCCACCCGAAAAGAAGCAATTTTTTGATTATTATTAGTACTGACAACCTCCGCAAAGCTAGTAGAAGCAGTATTGCTTGTATCATTGGTATTTCTTTTAGCTTGGTTATTTTCAACATTTTTGGCCTCTGTAACAGTAACACTAGTGCCTGTAGTAGAATTTGAAAGTAAACAATTATCATTCGAAGTTTCTCTTCCATCTTCGGACCTGGAATGTGTAGAAGTCAAATTGACTTCCCCATCATTTTTATTGTTGGTATTTGCACTTTTCTCTTGACCAAAAGTGCTAATATAAGCTTCATTAGTACTATATGCATAAATGTCTCTTCGCATTTTATTCTGCTTTCTTAAAATCACTGTAGCCCTTTGTCTATCAGTTTTTGCCTCTATACTGTTATACAAAGGCAAAAATTGTGAAAAACAACTGTACTGTTTAATGTTCTCATCTATAACCTTAATTTCTTCCATTAATTCATTCAGTTCATTTTCGTAGTGCTGTACTAAAATGCGCATCATAGCTATTCCCGCTTCGTTATATAATTTAATTAACGTAGTACAAAGTTCGTCTCCTGGGGTGACACAGTTTGGGAACTTGGCTGTTCTCAAACCCTGAGGCACTATGTTACGTGAGATACACTCTGTTAAATATTGTATCTCTAAACGTAAAGTAGCGTGCTTAATAACCATTTTCTCTAAAGTAAAAATAGATTTTTTGCATGCTTGTATGTTATTGTCCTCATTATTTATGGCTTTAAAGACTGGCACTTCACGAATATCCTTGAATGGATTGTCTATGTCAGAGCACACGTAACCCCATACATTGCCCGTGAATTTACTTTTATTTCCGTTCTCTGTAATGTCTGTCAGTAAAACGTCGCTGTTCACGGTATTATTAACAGCTGGCGTAACAAGTTTAGAGTTACCTTGTAAAGCAATTGATCCCGACTCCACCAATTGCTTTTTTGTTGTAATACTTGCTTCACCTTTCAAGCAATTTATAACAATGTTGGTAATGGTGTCGATTAATTCCTGTTCAGGCTCCTTGGACTGCTTGCGCATCATGGCTCCATCAGCTCCGTCCGAACCTGGCGTAGGGTGAATGGATAACTCCAATAGGACATCTTGGGAGAGTGGTTTCGTGGCCATCCGTTACAAACAACCGCCCAACCAAACTGTTGGAAAACTCAAAAAATAAACGAAACTCGGACTAGCCGAAACAAAAGAAAGATGAGAACACCACAGTAAAGTTGTCAGGCTGCTGCTACAAACACCACAAAGCCGAATACTTCTTAGCGCTTTCTTTCACTTTTAATATAAAACGTGAACTTCATCAGAAAAACGGGAACTCTCCCATGTTCCCGTTTTATACAAACTTCACAGGAAATGATGTAACAAAGTACTTCTTTAAAATAACATTTAAATATCATTTCATAAGATTTCTTAAATACTAATCACTCAATGAGTGTATATTTTATATTATTCCTAAATGACATAACATATAATATACTTGTTTGTAAAAAAATCTAA